>NW_026511636.1:95000-120000 GCF_027579735.1 Bombina bombina
CAGATTCCGCAGCGCTGTAAACATAGTAGGTGTACAGGATAGCTTGTGTAGGGATCAAGTGGGTAGAGGGCCCTTCCGCAAGTTTCACTGTTGTAGTCGGCTCTTATGAAGGCGATCTGCAAACAGCTGGGCTCATAGGCTTACATTCTAAGGGGTTCAAGGGGAAAGCAATGGAGTTAGGAAAGGTTAGTGTAGGTTGTAAGCATCCCTGAATAGTAGAGTTTTTAGGGAGCGCTTGAAGCTGTTAAAACTAGGGGAGAGTCTTGAGGAGCGAGGCAGGGAGTTCCACAAGATGGGGGCCAGTCTGAAAAAGTCATGTAAACGGGAATGTGAGGAAGTAACAAGAGAGGGGGAGAGGAGGAGATCCTGAGCTGATCGAAGGGGACGGGAGGGGGAATATCTGGAGACAAGTTCTGAAATGTAGGGGGGAGCAGTGCAGTTGAGAGCTTTGTATGTCAGAGTGAGGATTTTGTGTTTAATCCTAGAGGCAAGAGGAAGCCAGTGAAGGTATTGGCAGAGAGGTGCAGCAGATGAAGAGCAACGAGTAAGGAAGGTGAGCCTGGCAGAGGCATTCATAATGGATTGTAAAGGAGCTATGCGGGAGCTAGGTAGACCAGAGAGAACAGAGTTGCAGTAGTCGAGGCGGGAAAGGATGAGAGAGTGGATTAAAATCTTAGTTGTATCTTGTGTAAGGAAATTTCTAATTTTAGAGAGGTTTTTAAGGTGGAAGCGGCAGGCTTTAGCCAAGCACTGAATGTGAGGAGTGAAGGAAAGATCTGAGTCAAGTGTGACCCCAAGACATCGGGCATGTGGGGTAGGAGTAATGATGGAATTATCAACAGTTATAGAAATTTTGGGGGTGGAGACATTGGAAGAAGGGGGAATAATAAGGAGTTCAGTTTTGGAGAGATTTAGCTTAAGGTAGTGAGAGGACATCCAAGATGAGATATGAGAAAGACGGTTAGTGACATGGGTTAGTAAGGAAGGAGGTAGGTCTGGTGCAGAGAGGTAGATTTGGGTGTCATCAGCATACAAATGGTATTGAAACCCATGGGACTTTATTAAGGAACCTAATGATGACGTGTAGATTGAAAAGAGAAGGGGACCGAGGACAGAGCCTTGAGGTACCCCAACAGAAAGTGGTATCGGGGCAGAGGATGCTCCGGAGAAGGCTACACTAATGTACGGTTAGTCAGATAGGAAGAGAACCACGAGAGAGCGGTTTCGCAGATGCCGAAGGATTGGAGGGTTTGGAGCAGAAGAGGGTGGTCAACAGTGTCAAAGGCTGCAGACAGGTCAAGGAGGATAAGCAGAGAGAAGTGGCCTTTGGATTTTGCTGTAAGTAGGTCATTGGTAACCTTGACAATTGCTGTCTCTGTAGAGTGATGGGGACGAAATCCAGATTGCAGTGGGTCAAGAAGAGAGTTTAGTGTAAGGAAATGGTATAGACGTGCGTATACTAGCTTTTCGAGGAGCTTTGAGGCAACAGGGAGTAGGGAAATAGGGCGGTAGTTGGATGGGGAGGTTGGATCGAGGGAAGGATTTTTGAGGATAGGTGTGACCAGTGCATGTTTTAGAGATGAAGGAAATATACCAGTGTTGAGGGAGAGGTTGAAAATGTGTGTGAGTATGGGGGTGAGGGTAGAAGAGAGGGAGGGGAGTAGCTGTGAGGGGATGGGGTTGAGGGGACAGGTAGTGAGGTGGGAGGACAGTATAACGGCAGAAACTTCATCCTCGTTAACAGGGGCAAAAGAGCTGCATTTTTGGATATTTGGGTTTTGGATGATTGCGAGCATTTGAGGGGGTGGGAGATTGGTAGTATGTTGAGAGCTGATTTCACTTCTGATGGAGTCAATTTTATTGTTGAAGTGGCTGGCAAAATCTTGAGCTGAGAGAGAGGTTGTATTAGGAGGTGGAGGTGGGCGGAGAAGAGTATTGAATGTGGAGAACAGACGTTTTGGGTTAGAGGAAAGAGTAGAGATGAGATTAGAGAAATATTGTTGCTTATAGGGATTAAGGGCAGAATAGTAGGAGTTCAGGATGAACTTGTAGTGAAGAAAGTCAGCTGAACTCCGAGATTTCCTCCAGTGTCGCTCAGCAGAACGGGAACATCTGCGTAGGTACCATGTCAGAGGAGTATGCCAGGGCTGAGGATGAGAGTGTGGTTTCAGAACTATGGTTGGAGGGGCCAGATTGTCAATGGCCGATGTAAGGGTGGAGTTATAGTGGCAGATAGATTGGTCAGGGCAGGAAAAGGAGGTGATGGATGAGAGGAGAGGAGAGGTTTGAGAGAGCTTGCGAGCTGTTGCAGATCTAGTGACTTAATGCTTCTGTGAAGTTTGGTGTGAGGGGTAGAGGGAGGGAGTTGTAGGTAGGGAAGGGATGTTGCAAGTTAGGAGATGATGGTCAGAGAGAGGAAAAGGGGAGTTTGTTAAATTTGAGATAGTGCATCGATAGGTGAAAATCAGATCAAGGGAATGACCATCTTTGTGAGTGGGAGAATCAGTCCATTGTGACAGGCCAGAAGAGGAAGTGAGTTGAAGAAGATGTTTTGCATTGAGTTGGGGAGCCAGGGGGGGCGGTATATGTGTGAAGAGAAGGACTGTATTTGTTGAAAGGTGCAACGAGAGGAAAGTAAAGTACCAACACCACCTCCTTGTATATTGCCAGACCTACGAGTGTGGCTGAAATGGAGACCCCCATGTGACAGTGCAGCAGTGGATGCTGTGTCTGAAGCAGAGAGCCAGGTTTCTGTAAGAGCCAGAAGGTTAAGAGAGTGGGAGATAAAGAGATCATGGATAGAAGTGAGCTTGTTGCAAACAGAGCGAGAGTTCCAAAGTGCACAAGTGAAGGGAGAGGTGGTTTTAGATGTAAGAGGAATGAGATTAAGGTTACCAGAGTTTTGTTTATGAAGTCTATTGAAAGGCTAGGAGGTTGTGAGGTACCAGGATTAGGGGAGATGTCGCCAGCAGCTAGTATGAGCAAGAGGGAGAGTGACATGAGATGAGAAGCAGATTTGCAGTAATAAGACTGTTGTTTGGCTGAAGTGCAGGGGGGAGAGAGAGTGTTTAGGAATAGGTAAAGTTCATGAGTACAAAAGTAAGGTGAGTATAAGAGAGATGGGCTAATGAACAGTGCAGGTGGAGAGGGAGAAGGAGTAAATGAATAATGTAGTTTGTTATAGAGACAAGAGGTAGCAAAAAGGAGTATGAAGACATTGAACATTATTATGAAAGTGGGAACCAAGTAAACCCATAAACATATTTAAAATAAACGGCCGGTGACCGAAACAGCAGGAGCATTTGCATAACCCAGATCGGCGACTGCAGCTGCTGATTGTCTCACAAGCAATTTCCACTTGGGACCAGCAAGTCTCTGCAGCTGCTTTTGTGGGGAATAAATACATAGGGGTAGATTTATTAAATGTCGGGCGGACATGATACGCTGTAGCATACGCTGTCGGCATTAATCATTGCACAAGCATTTCTGGTGAAATGCTTGTGCAATGCCGCCCCCTGCACATTCGCAGCCGCTAGCAGGCGGCGTCAATCATCCCATTGCTATCTGCCACTTCATAGGTGGTGGATGAGTTAGGAGCAGCGGTCTTATGACCACTTCTTCTTAACTTTAGTTTTAGGCGGACCTGAAACTTCGGGGGTAGATTGCAGCATCCGCTGCTTGATAAATCTACCCCATAGACTTGCGGCATCACTCGTGCTTAAATGAAATGTTCTAAGGAATTAGAATATGTATTTTTTTTTCATTAGAATGAACAGAAGGTTTGGTTTTTTTTCTTGGAGGGGCAAAAGTTATAACATTTGAGTAAAAAAATAACCACCCGATACTAACATTAACATGACAAAAAAAGATTTTGCATTGGACTAAAATTGAATGCAATCCAGCTGAGCCCGGCTTTTGCACTTCCCAGAGAATTCACAATATCTATAAATATTACTTAACCTTTCACCTGTACAGGTAATCAATAAGCACAGCTGACAAATACACCCCCGCCTAATGCACACAGGCAGCCTTATTTAGTCATTTACTGTGTCACATCCTCCAGCAGATCCTGAGCTGACTTCTGTTCCTGCTGACTGGGAATCAGCTGATATTATCTACAGATTCAGGGACCCATCACCACTTCTGCTCTGTTACCATAGCAACCACCAGCTCCCTTTAGAACTTACCAGAACACACACAAAACTCAATTGTGGCGATGAGCCCCCACTGACGCTGGTCCTGTTGTATTACACAGCTGGAACAATCAGGTCTCTGTCTCATTCACTCATATCATCATCAAATACAGACAACTCTGCAGACAAGCAGCGCAACAGGATGGTCCATAAACAAGGAGGGACATAAAGAATTATAAAAGAATTATGGCTAAATTATTCCTTACAAAGGATGTAAGCTTATGTGGCTATTCTCATGGGAAATTACATGATTTTATACAAAAATGTGTCTTATTTCCATCAGAGAGAGCTGAAACACATTATAAAACACATATACATACACACATACATATATACACACGCATACATATATACATACACATACACTCACATACACATACATATATACACACATACACTCACATATACATACACACACACATATACATATATACACACGCATACATATATACATACACATACATATATACACACACATATATATATACATGCACATACATATACATACACTCACACATATACATACACATACATAGGGTGACCATATTGCCACTTTAAAAAGGGACATATATGAAAAATACATATGTCAGGGCTGTTTAAAGAAATGGTTTGTGTAAGAACCCTGACATATGTATTTTTCATATGTGTCCCTTTTGAAAGCGGCAATATCGTCACCCTACACATACATATATACATACACACATATATATATATATATATATATATATATATATATATATATATATATATATACATATATACACACACATAAATACAAAACACATTTACATACATACACACACATATATATATATATATATATATATATATATATATATATATACACACACAAACATTCACATATACTGTACATACATACACACACACACACACAAGCACTTTGAGGGAGTTAAAATTGTTGTATGTCCCTTTGGAGAACTGAGAAGAGGATATGTGACAGTGCTTAGTATACCTAATTATGTATATTAAGAGTGTCATGTAATGAGGGTCAGGGGACATTATAGGTGCAGAATGAGGAGTGAGTAACAATGATTCTGTATGTCATGATGGCATTCAGTGATGCTGGGTTTAGACTGTTACTGAACAGTATCTTTATGCAAAACGCGTATGGCTGGAGGAAAGGGGAAAGGGTTTCAATACCCAGATCTGTCCTAGGGACAATTATGCAGATGTTGGGTTAGGAAGTGGGTATTTGGGCCCAAAAGAGTCAAGTACTGCTCTGAGGTGCAGGAGGATCACATTTGGGGACCTATCTAGCAAGCTCCGAAAGGAGCTTGACGGCCCGTGTTTCTGGCGAGCCTTCAGACTCGCCAGAAACAGCAGTTATGAAGCAGCGGTCACAAGCACCGCTGCTCTATAACCTATCCGCCTGCTCTTAGCAGGCGGACAGACATCGCCGGAAATCAAACCGATCGAGTACGATCAGGTTGATTGACACCCCCCTGCTGATGGCCCATTGGCCTCGAGTCTGCAGGGGGCGGCGTTGCACCAGCAGCTCTTGTGAGCTGCTGGTGCAATGCTGAATATGGAGAGCGTATTGCTCTACGTATTCAGCGAGGTCTGGCGGACCTGATCTGCACTGTCGGATCAGGTCCGCCAGACCTTGTTAAATAGAGGCCATGGTGTGTTTGTTACTAGTAGCAATATTGCTTTCAGTACTTTGTTCTTCTACAAGATGTGCAGAACTGAGATAAACCCGACCTGGGATTCCTATAAACAAGAATCTGGAGGTTACGTTGTGTAGTCACGCTAGATACAAAGGAAACATTCTGCTCGGGACCCTGGTAGAAAAGATAATATCACAGATCATTAAAGGTCAACAAATGTTACTAGCTTGCTTAGTATTCATCTTTATTCATCTTGTCAGCTTATGATCCCCCAGGGGCTCTTAAAGGCGGTGCAAAGCTAGCCGGAAGGAGCTTTGACCACAGAGGAAGAGGCCCAGTGTTTGGGGTTAGGTTAGGAGGAGTCAGGGGCGGAGCAGGGTAGTTTATTTAGCTGGGAGCTGAGCGGGAAAGCCAGCAGTTGGTAAAATTGTTTGCACTGTAAACATCTTGTAACTGCGTGGCTTTCCTGCTCAGCTGCGTCATGGCTGGGGTGGATGTGTTGCTGGAGCGGCTCCGGGACACTGCTAGAGACAAAGGACCTACCTGGCTGGAGTCGCAGGTCCGGGTGTTGCTGGGAGATCACACTCCGGATCCACTGGAGGAGCAGACAGGTCGGAGGAAGAAGTCCACGAGGCATTCCAGGGCTCCTGCACGTCTGAGTCCTGAGGTGAGCTGGTGTCCTGCTGGGGGGGAAGAAACCTAGTTCGGGGTCTGGAAGGAGCCAAGCTGGTCTGGTGGTGTTCCTGGGAGTGGCATCGGAGGCTGGGCAAGCGGCGGTGACGTCATCGGAGGCTGGGAGCGGCAAAAAAAACGGAGCCGAGGGCCTTATCTGTCCCTGCTTCCAAGCAGGGTAAAGTTAGTAAACAGGTGGCCCACGGCCCTAGCGGGCCTGATGTGGAGGGTGTGGGGAGTAATGTGCAGCAGGTGGTTGAGGATCTGGGTGGGCCTTTGGGGGGTTGTTGAGGACAGTGGCAGTGAGGGGGAAGGGATTTGGCCTGAGGCACAGGGGGTGTTAATATGCAACACGGCCAGGCTTTGGCAGGCCCAGGGCCTAGTGGGGATGGTTTTTCTGGGGAGGGTGGGCTTGTGGTCTCTGTTAAGCATAGTGGGGTGTTGGTAGATATGGAATATGGGTCGGAGGAGGAGGAGGAGGAATTTGAGCTCGATGCAGGTGTAGTTGATCTGTATCTGAATTCCTCAGAGAAGGAATTTGTCCCCCCTTCCCCTGGGGCCAAGGTGAAGTCTGTTGAGCGTTTTGGTGGGGCTAGTGTTAAACCTTATGCTGGTAGTGGTCAAGGTGTGTACAGCCCCTCTCCTAGGGTCCCTGTTGATGCGGGGAGGGTTGCGGGTGTTGACGTGGGTGACTCACATGTCAGTTTTTCTTTTGCAGACTCTAGTGCCGCAGAGCAACTGCCAGAGACTCAACCTGGTCCATCCACAGCGGCAGATGTTTTTGACTGCCTTGAGGAGGATTTCTCTGGCCTGCACGGCTCCTGGACGGACTCCATTCGTCTGGAGCCTGATGACAACATGCAGCAGGAAGTGCGTCCTGTTACTGGAAGCCAGGTGAGGCAGGGGGTCATGGCCAGAGTGAGCGATTTGGCCAGTGGGAGGGGTGGTCTTAGGGCAGGTACGGCATACACTCATGGTGCTAGAGGGGCGGGCAGTCGGCCATCCAGGCCTGGTGAAGGAGTTGGTTTGGGGAGCAGTAGATCAAGGCGACGGCGTGTGGCAGAGGTTGCATGGCCTGGTGGAGATGGTTATGGAGCTCCTAAGAGGCAGGGGGGGTTTACGACTAGGGGTGCCAGCCTGATTAGGGGGGGGTAGAGGTGTTATACAAGGGCACATGTTCTCACGTAATACTGTTTTTCAGGAACAACCACGGCAGTCGGATCAGCAGGTACGGTCGGCTTGCAGGATACCATAAAGAGGTGAAAGGATTACGGAGCCACACATTGGCGGGCTCCGGCCAGCACTTGTCAGCTTCCCCAGTGGTCAGCATTCGGCGGAGACTTCAGCAGGTGAGACTGGGTTAATTAATGTGCAAAGGGGGGTTTTGGGGGAGAATTGTGTTCAGGGTGTTAGCAGTGATTCGGTGACTGGGAGAGTTGTGACTGGTTTAAGGGATTTACTGTCAAAGTTAGAGGGGGTTTCCACTGCTGCTGGGGCTCCCGTTGAGAGGTCGTGGTTACCTTTGGCTGGCACGCCGGACATTCCGGATTTTGGGAGGCTTGAAGTTCATGGGGCCCCGGTCATGGGGACCAAGGAGGGTGTTGCGCCTGCGGCAGTCACAAGTGCAGGGCTGTCCGGGGAGCGTAGATGGGGCAGAATTGAGGGTGGCGGACACGGCGATGTCACACTCGTGTCTCTGCTCCATTGGGCCTTTGGGAATGCATTTGACGGCCGAAGTAAAGGAAAAGATCTATAAAGAGGGAATTTATTGGGTTCTCCCTTCTCCCTCTTGAGCAGTCTTTTGAGATTCCAGAGGATTCCAAAAAGGACGTTGCTAAGAAGGAGGAAGAGGAGAGGAAAAAACGCTATAGAAAATTGCCAAAAACCTTAACGAATTGGTTCCAGGCATTTGTAATTTATGCAAGTGTTTTTTCAGGTAGGTTCCCAGATCAGGGTGGGGCTTTGTTTTGTTACCTGGATGAGGTGGCAGCTGCTCAGAGGACCTATGGGGGTATGGCATGGTGGTCCTACGACGAGCCGTTCAGGCAGCGCTTGTCGGTCAAACTGGATATGAGGTGGGACGACTGGGACATGGGTCTATGGCTCAAGATAATGACACCTCTTAGAGCCACCCAGTCCTTTCGGTCAGGAGCCGGTGGCTCTTCCAGCACTGGGTCTCCTGCATCCGTTAAGAAAGGATATTGCTTTGCATACAATGATAAATTCTGTAAATGGGGAGCCGGTTGTAGGTTTAAACACGAGTGCTCTGGGTGTGGGGGAACACACCCCTACGTTAAGTGTTTCAGAAAGGGTAAGCCGGGAGGTCCCGGTGATGCGTCTGAAAAAGGGGTGACTCCAGTGAAACTAGGCGCGATGGAACCGTGGCTCGCCCTGTACGCTAAGCGTCAGGATTGTCGCGAGGAAGCGGCATTGCTATGGCATGGCTTCCAGTTTGGTTTTGTGATTCCGTCACAAGGGGGGTGTGGGGTGTTTCGAGGGAATTTTAAGTCGGCCTGCCTGTGGCCTGGCAGGCCCGTTTGACAGGCCTCCTATTGCAGATTTGAGGGTATCCCCACTGGGGGTGGTTCCAAAGCGTGAGAGTGGAAAATTCAGGTTAATCCATCATTTATCTTTCCCTAAAGGGGGATCGGCTAATGATGGTATCCCGCAGGAGTTGTCCTCTGTAAAATATGCATCTTTCGATCAGGCGGTTAGTCTGGTGCGGGAGGCTGGTCCCTCCGCATTGCTGGTGAAAATTGACATTGAGGCGGCTTTTAGGCTGTTGCCTGTTCACCCGACCTCGCACCATTTGTTGGGTTGTCGTGTTGACGACTTTTACTGTGTAGACCTGTGCTTGCCCATGGGTTGCTCCATCTCTTGTTCGCTTTTTGAGAAATTTAGCACATTTCTTGAATGGGTCGTTTCGGAACGGGCAGGCCTGTCATCACTGGTTCATTACCTTGATGACTTTTTGTTGGTCGGTCCGTCTGGTTCGGGGGCTTGTAAGCTTTTGAAGGATGCATGTTATCAGGTGGCGTTTGATTTTGGTGTGCCCATTGCGCTTGAAAAATCTGAGGGCCCGGTTACGTCACTGGAATTTTTGGGCATTACCATTGATTCTGTGAACATGGAATGTAGGCTTCCCAGGGACAAGGTTGTTGACTTGTTGGAAGTCATTGAACACTTTTTGCGGGCAAAAAAGGTTACGCTCAGGGAGATGCAATCTTTGGTGGGCAAATTTAACTTTGCGTGCAGAATTATCCCGATGGGGAGGGTTTTCTGCAGGAGGTTATCATTGGCTACTGCTGGGGTTGGAAAACCGCATCATTTTATTTGGCTCCCCAAGGAGTTAAAAGATGATTTGCGTGTGTGGAGGCGTTTTTTGGTGGGTTTTAATGGCACAGCTTTAATTCAAGCGGTCAGGCTGTCCAATGAAGAGCTTGGACTTGTGACAGATTCAGCAGGCGGTTGTGGTTTTGGCGCTTACTTTAGGGGCCATTGGTGTGCCGCTCAGTGGCCTTCTGAATGGATTTTTCTGGGTTTGGTTAAAAACCTGGTGTTCTTAGAGTTATTTCTGATTGCGATTTCATTGTTTGTGTGGGAATGTGACTTGCGCAATAAGGCTCTGGTATTTTATTCAGACAATATGGGTGTTGTGTATGCATTGAATACATTGACAGCGAAGTCCTTGCCTGTATTGAGATTGTTGCGAGTGTTGGTCTTAAAGGGACACTGAACCCAAATTTTTTCTTTTGTGATTCAGATAGAGCATGACATTTAAGCAACTTTATAATGTACTCCTATTATCAAATGTTCTTTATTTTCTTGGTATCTTTATTTGAAATGAAAGAATGTTTAGATGACGGCCCATTTTTGGTGAACAACCTAGGTTGTCCTTGCTGATTGGTGAATAAATTCATCCACCAATCAAAAACTTCTGTCCAGAGTTCTGAACCAAGAAAAAAGTTTATATGTCTTCTTTTTCATATAAAGATAGGAAGAGAACAAAGACAATTTGCTAATAGGAGTAAATTAGAAAGTTGCTTAAAATTGCATGCTCTATCTGAATCCCGAAAGAAAATTTTTGGGTTCAGTGTCGCTTTAAAATGTTTACAGCTGAATGTTTGCATTTAAGGCTAAGCACATTCCGGGTGTTTATAATTCTATAGCAGACTCCTTATCTCGCTTTCAGTGGCGACGCTTTCGGGAATTGGTCCCTCACGCAGACACAGAGGGTTGCCCGTGCCCAAGTTACCTGTGGCGACTTGGAATGGAGGATTGGCTGGACAGGTAAAGGCTTCTCTTGCTCCAGGTACCTGGGCGGCTTACTCTAGAGTGTGGTGGGAGTGGGAACTTAGACTGTCTTACAGAAAAGGTGGGGAAGGTGTATCAGACCTTACCGTTTTTTTGTTGGAATGGATGTTGGAATGGGGTGCTTCAAAATTGTCGCATTCTGCGATGGACAGGAGATTGGCAGCCTTGGCTTTTTGTTTTAAGCTTTTTGGTTTGAGGGATATTACAAAAGGTTTTTGTGTCTGGCAAGGTTTGAAGAAGGGTGTGGTTGGGCGTACTTTAGAGCGTCATTGCCCTATTACTTTTTCGCTGCTCAGCAGTTTATTTAAAGGTATTGGGGGTTGTATGCGTATCGGAGTTTGAGGCTTGCCTGTTCCGTCTGGCTTTTGTTTTTGCCTTTTTTGGGGCATTTAGGATATCTGAATTAGTCAGTAAAAACTTGGCCTCCATGGGAGGTTTGGCGTTGGCGGATGTGGCATTATGTGATTCTAAGGTAGAGATATTTTTGAGGCGAAGCAAAACAGACCAGGTGGGACGGGGAAGAACGATAGTTCTTTTTCCCAATGGTTTAGAGGTTTGTCCTTGGCTGTGTCTAAGGAATTATTTGGGTGTATGGCCCCTGGTTGGGGCTTCATTGTTGGTTCACCAAGATGGACGGCCGCTGTCGCAGTTTCAGTTTCGGTCGGTTTTAAATAAGTCACTGCTGAAGTTGGGTTGTCAAGCAGCGGATTTTGGGTCTCATTCTTTCCGCATTGGGGCGGCAACAGAGGCTTCAATGAGGGGTTTATCTGACATGGTTGTTAAGAGCATTGGTAAATGGGATTCTAGGAGGTTCCGCCTGTATGTCCGTCCTGAGTTGGGTGTTTAAGACGGTATTTCTTGTTACTGTTACTTTCTGTGTTCTAGGTGTGGAGCGTTTGTGGTTGGTTGGCCACTCGTTTATTTATTGGGCGCGAAGAGCGGCTGCAATGAAAGTGGATGGCCTGCAGTTGGGTTTTCCCAAGTCGCGCTGTGATGTTAAATGGTTCGGTGTTAGGGGGCTCCGTTGGGACAGGTTGTTGCCCCTGGTTGTAGATTATTGCAAAACTTTTCGGCCTCCAACTGTGTTGCTGGTTCATGCAGGGGGTAACGATCTTGTTTTTTTACCACAAAGGGAGCTGGTGAGAATCATGAAGAGGGACATTGGGAGGTTGCTGACTTTATACCCTGATCTTAAGATTGTTTGGTCTGACATTTTACCGAGGAGAGTTTGGAGGGCAGCTTGGGACCCTGATCGGCTGGACAAGAGCAGGAGAAAAATTAATAAGTTGTTGGGGTCCTTTGTTCAGAGATTGGGTGGTTTGGTAGTACATCACCCAGACTTAGTTGATGTGGGTCAGGGTGAATTTTATTCCCCGGACGAGGTGCATCTCAATGACTTTGGGCTGCAACTGTTTATCCTTGACTCTAAGGATATTTTATGCAAGTTGGAAGGGTTGGCAGGACTGGGCTGAGGTGTCAGTCCAGTCGGTGGCGGGGGTGCTAGCCCTTACATTTACAGCAGGTTATGACCAATTGTTAATGCGGAGGTATTTTGGATTCCCATGGGGGGAATTCAAGTTGGGGTTCTCTAAGGGCAAGGAGTTCCTTAGAGGCTTATGTTTTATTATTGACGGGCTCAATCACTTGCACGGTTGGGTCCATTAGTGGATTGACGGCCATGGATATAAAGAAATAAGTAGGGACTAGAACCACTGGTCTTTTGGGGTATGTTATTTACAATGTGGTTTCAATCTTTGTACTGTTATTTATTAAGTTATTAAAGTTATTAAAGTTTCTCAAATTATTTATTAAAATAAAGGAGCTGCGGCCAATTTGCACCAACGCTAAGTCTAGTGTGTTTATTTTGTTTGTGGTGTGTTATGTAAATGTAAAGGTGGTGGAAGAGGTAAGGGCTGGATCTTGATGAAATAGCAGGTCAAGGGGCTCCTAGAGATGGTGCAAAGCTAGCTGGAAGGAGCTTTGACCGCAGAGGAAGAGGCCCAGTGTTTGGGGTTAGGTTAGGAGGAGTCAGGGGCGGAGCAAGGATTCAGGGGCGGAGCAGGGTAGTTTACTTAGCTGGGAGCTGAGCGGGAAAGCCAGCAGTTGGTAAAAATTGTTGCACTGTAAACATCTCCCTCCCACCCGTCCCTAATTTTTAGGGTTATTGTGTATGGGTTTTTGTTGTCGCAGTATCGGGCGGGGGTGCTAGCCCTTACATTTACAGCAGGTTATGGCCAATTGTTAATGCGGAGGTATTTAGGATTCCCATGGGGGGGAATTCAAGTTGGGGGTCTCTAAGGGCAAGGGGTTCCTTAGAGGCTTATGTTTTATTTTTGACGGGCTCAATCACTTGCACGGTTGGGTCCATTAGTGGATTGACAGCCATGGATATAAAGAAATAAGTAGGGACTAGCACCACTGGTCTTTTGGGGTATGTTATTTACAATGTGGTTTCAATATTTGTACTGTTATTTATTAAGTTATTAAAGTTTCTCAAATTATTTATTAAAATAAAGGAGCTGTGGCCAATTTGCACCAACGCTAAGTCTAGTGTCTTTATTTTGTTTGTGGTGTGTTATGTAAATGTAAAGGTGGTGGAAGAGGTAAGGGCTGGATCTTCACAAAATAGCAAGGTCAAGTTACATAAGGAATACTTCCTGCTGCAATGAGACAATGCAGAGAGCACCCACAAGGTGTCACTGAACAATAATGTATTCAGTATGTCTCAGGGCTCCATGACCCGTGCTTAGTTCATTTAGCAGCGCACAAACCTCAAGTATGGAGATGAAACCCTCCTACCTCTTGTTGCTCTGCATTATAAAGCTACCCTGCACACCCTTTCCAGCCTATGAAAAGTGCTGCAATTGTAATTTTGTTAAGGCAAATGTTTGACAAATACAAAATATATATATAGTGATATCAATCAACCCCAAAATGAAGGAAGAAAAAGGCGCTTCACTCTCCGGTCTTTCCAAAAGTTTTTAATCCAATTCACAACATCAATCAAAGAAGTCCCAAAACGTTTCGATACCTGTTAGTATCTTTGTCAATGGGTATTGTTAAAACATCTTTGTCCCAAGAAAAGGTTCCTAATCTACCCCAAAACCACTCACCTATAAGTACCCGTAATGTGCCTTTGTCACTTCCGGTGTATCGGAAGCCGCCCCCGAGCGCGCACGTCCGGCCTCACACCGGCCACATGGCTAATTAGCATAGATCAACTCACGTCATGAAATTGGAACAGCGAGGATACAGAAAGAGGTTGATCACACAGGTGCACACCAACTTGGCGCAAGATGATCAGATGACCCTGCTGCTGAGAAGGTGGAAAACAAAGGTGATAACATTAACTACTTTCAACCCCATATCTAAGGTACTGGCTGAGTCGGTAAAGAAGAATTGGGAGATCATCAGCACTGATAAAACATTACCATTCCTACATACAACTGCTCCACGGATGGCTTATATAAAGAGCACCTAATCTGAAGGATCTCTTGGTCCACAATGACCCTATAAAGTGTTATGAAAAAGGCACGTGGTTGGACACAAAGAGGAAATTAGGTTGCTACACATGTGGGGACTGCACGACGTGCAATAGTATGTTAACAGGGATGTATTTTCATCACCCGCATACTGGGAGAAAGTTTAAGATCTAGGTCATCTATGCTAAAAGGATGGACTTGTCCTTAATTATGTATATATGCAAAGTCTCCATAATAACCGTGTTCAGTGTATTGCTGTGGCCTGATTAATGTTTCTCACTATACTCCATTAGACATTAATAACATATATGTGTTATTAATTAAGGTAACTTGATGTGTTTATCTACTTAGTATATTTGTTAGCATTTAATGTTATCATTTAAATTATTTATAATATTATAACATAGGTCTTATGAGAGTATGTTGAGTAATGGACTTTAAAGATAGTGCAGCTTTAATGGTACTGATATACGATCCGCTTGGGATCTCAAGTAGTGTGGCGTTAACACTCTTTTAAAACATTTTTTGTGTGTGGTATATGGGACACTTCGCTATTTTTTTCATAATTATGGTACTTGGAATAGTTAGTCCGATGTTATCGGAACTTCCGCCACCCGATATGCGCGTTGTCTAGAAGAGGTACGTGTGACAGATGCGTAAGCGTCATCACGTGAGTTGATCTATGCTAATTAGCCATGTGGCCGGTGTGAGGCCGGACGTGCGAGCTCGGGTGTGGCTTCCGATACACCGGAAGTGACAAAGGCACATTACGGGTACTTATAGGTGAGTGGTTTTGGGGTAGATTAGGAACCTTTTCTTGGGACAAAGATGTTTTAACAATACCCATTGACAAAGATACCAACAGGTATCGAAACGTTTGGGGACTTCTTTGATTGATGTTGTGAATTGGATTAAAAACTTTTAGAAAGACCGGAGAGTGAAGCGCCTTTTTCTTCCTTCATTTTGGGGTTGATTGATATCACTGTATGTTTTCTACGCAGCACCCCGGCGGATGCCCAAAGTAACAGTGAGTGCACCTGTTGTTGATATATTATATATATATATATATATATATATATATATATATATATATATATATATATATATATACATACATACACACACACACACACACAAAGTGACAAGAAAAAAAATATATAAATCCTTTAGAAATGACTGCATTTAAGTATAAGTTAGTCTTAAAAATCTGGTTTAATGTTTATCTAAGTTACAGTATTCAACAAACACAATCTTTTTTTTTAACTAATAACACACAAATGATTGTATTGTTTTTGTACATATTAATTATATCATTCAAATATTTACAGCATAAGTTGGAAAAAGTATGTTTAACCTTAGGCTAATGACTTCAACTAAAGCTAATTAGATTTGGAAATCGGCAAACCTGGTGTCCAATTAATGAAACAAGATTGGAGGTATGGGTTAGAGCTACTGTGACTTATAAAAAGCACTCAGACATTTTGAGTTTGCTATTCACAAAATACATCTGTTGATGTGAACCATGACTCGCAGAAAAGCTCTCAAAAGACCTGTGATCAAGAATTGTTGTGTTGCATAAAGCTGGAAAGGTTTACAAAGTTATCTCAAAGAGCTTAGATATCCATCTGTGGGCTGTTAGACAAATCGTCTGTAAATGGAAACGGTTTAGTACTGTGACTACTCTCCCTAGAAGCAGCCGTTCAGCCAAGATGACTCAAAGGGCCACACCGCACAATTCTCAATGAAGTAAAAAGGAACCCTAGAGTGGAGCAACAGCTAAAAACTTGAAGAAATAATTGAAATTGGTTAATGGCAGGACACAGCGAAGAAAGCCACTGCTTTCCCAAAAAACGTTCCTTTTAGTGCAGGCTGTTTGCTAAGCTATACTGCAGTATCGTTGGCCTTTTCTTCTGAGGTTTTCTTCTGACACCTGACATGGGAGGAAGAGGTTTGGCAAGCTCCTTGTGAAAGACTGCGCCGGTATCTAAAAAAACACCAGTATGTATTTTCAATTGATTTATCGAGCATTACTGACCAGAGGGATACACAGATAAAAATGACACTATACATAATCTGACTGCTAAAATAAGGATAACAAAGGAGATGCATTAGCGTTGCCCAGTATGACAGTAGGCAGCACACTGGCATGGCACCTGATTGCTGGGCTTTCATGGGTATTATCTGGGTGACCTGTAGATGCAACAACATAATATCTATCTTATTCCTTATCATTCTAGCTGGCACATTCTATCTCTGTCTATTTATAGTTATTGGTGAAGGTTAAAAGCTCAGATCTCCACCACATGTGGTCTGTAGGTCACTGGCACATTCTATATCTGCGTATAGTTATTGGTGCAGGTTAAAAGCTCAGATCTCCACCACATGTGGTCTGTAGGTCACTGGCACATTCTATATCTGCGTATAGTTATTGGTGCAGGTTAAAAGCTCAGATCTCCACCACATGTGGTCTGTAGGTCACTGGCACATTCTATATCTGCGTATAGTTATTGGTGCAGGTTAAAAGCTCAGATCTCCACCACATGTGGTCTGTAGGTCACTGGCACATTCTATATCTGCGTATAGTTATTGGTGCAGGTTAAAAGCTCAGATCTCCACCACATGTGGTCTGTAGGTCACTGGCACATTCTATATCTGTGTATAGTTATTGGTGAAGGTTAAAAGCTCAGATCTCCACCACATGTGGTCTGTAGGTCACTGGCACATTCTATATCTGTGTATAGTTATTGGTGCAGGTTAAAAGCTCAGATCTCCACCACATGTGGTCTGTAGGTCCCTGGCAGATTCCTTTTACTTTCAATTATTTGACAATATGCAGCTCTTAATCAGCACACAATGTCAGTCAATAGCCACAAATCCATAAGGTACCTACAGCAGTTATGAAGGACTATATATTCTGTATGGTAGGAGCCATCTCTTTATTAGTCTGTGATGCTAATAAGCACTTGTGTGTGGAGTGATCTTACTCATTGTTAAAACAAACATTTTATTTCATTATTCAGATAGAGCATGCAATTTTACCCCCTTTCAGAGAAGACCTAGCATTTTTGCTATCACTCCATTTAAACAGAAATAGGTCAATTTAAATAAAAAAACAAGGCTCTATCAAAACTATTATTCCTGGCAGTGAAGGGGTTAATCAGGTAGCTTGTTAGGTTAAATTTAGCTTTAGTGTAGAGATTACCCTCCCACCTGAGGTTAGTTTCTCATTGTGTTATAGGCAGAGGGAGGTTAGTTTCTCATTGTGTTATAGGCAGAGGGAGGTTAGTTTCTCATTGTCTTATAGGCAGAGGGAGGTTAGTTTCTCATTGTGTCATTGGCAGAGGGAGGTTAGTTTCTCATTGTGTTATAGGCAGAGGGAGGTTAGTTTCTCATTGTGTTATAGGCAAAGGGAGGTTAGTTTCTCATTGTCTTATAGGCAGAGGGAGGTTAGTTTCTCATTGTCTTATAGGCAGAGGGAGGTTAGTTTCTCATTGTGTCATTGGCAGAGGGAGGTTAGTTTCTCATTGTGTCATTGGCAGAGGGAGGTTAGTTTCTCATTGTGTTATAGGCAGAGGGAGGTTAGTTTCTCATTGTGTTATAGGCAGAGGGAGGTTAGTTTCTCATTGTCTTATAGGCAGAGGGAGGTTAGTTTCTCATTGTCTTATAGGCAGAGGGAGGTTAGTTTCTCATTGTGTCATTGGCAGAGGGAGGTTAGTTTCTCATTGTGTTATAGGCAGAGGGAGGTTAGTTTCTCATTGTGTTATAGGCAGAGGGAGGTTAGTTTCTCATTGTGTTATAGGCAGAGGGAGGTTAGTTTCTCATTGTGTTATAGGCAGAGGGAGGTTAGTTTCTCATTGTGTTATAGGCAGAGGGAGGTTAGTTTCTCATTGTGTTATAGGCAGAGGGAGGTTAGTTTCTCATTGTGTCATTGGCAGAGGGAGGTTAGTTTCTCATTGTGTTATAGGCAGAGGGAGGTTAGTTTCTCATTGTGTCATTGGCAGAGGGAAGTTAGTTTCTCATTGTGTTATAGGCAGAGGGAGGTTAGTTTCTCATTGTGTCATTGGCAGAGGGAGGTTAGTTTCTCATTGTGTCATTGGCAGAGGGAAGTTAGTTTCTCATTGTGTCATTGGCAGAGGGAGGTTAGTTTCTCATTGTGTTATAGGCAGAGGGAGGTTAGTTTCTCATTGTGTCATTGGCAGAGGGAGGTTAGTTTCTCGTTGTGTTATAGGCAGAGGGAGGTTAGTTTCTCATTGTGTTATAGGCAGAGGGAGGTTAGTTTCTCATTGTGTTATAGGCAGAGGGAGGTTAGTTTCTCATTGTGTTATAGGCAAAGGGAGGTTAGTTTCTCATTGTCTTATAGGCAGAGGGAGGTTAGTTTCTCATTGTCTTATAGGCAGAGGGAGGTTAGTTTCTCATTGTGTCATTGGCAGAGGGAGGTTAGTTTCTCATTGTGTTATAGGCAAAGGGAGGTTAGTTTCTCATTGTGTTATAGGCAGAGGGAGGTTAGTTTCTCATTGTGTTATAGGCAGAGGGAGGTTAGTTTCTCATTGTGTTATAGGCAAAGGGAGGTTAGTTTCTCATTGTGTTATAGGCAGAGGGAGGTTAGTTTCTCATTGTGTTATAGGCAGAGGGAGGTTAGTTTCTCATTGTGTTATAAGCAGAGGGAGGTTAGTTTCTCATTGTGTTATAGGCAGAGGGAGGTTAGTTTCTCATTGTGTTATAGGCAGAGGGAGGTTAGTTTCTCATTGTGTTATAGGCAGAGGGAGGTTAGTTTCTCATTGTGTTATAGGCAGAGGGAGGTTAGTTTCTCATTGTGTTATAGGCAGAGGGAGGTTAGTTTCTCATTGTGTTATAGGCAGAGGGAGGTTAGTTTCTCATTGTGTTATAGGCAGAGGGAGGTTAGTTTCTTATTGTGTTATAGGCAGAGGGAGGTTAGTTTCTCATTGTGTTATAGGCAGAGGGAGGTTAGTTTCTCATTGTGTTATAGGCAGAGGGAGGTTAGTTTCTCATTGTGTTATAGGCAGAGGGAGGTTAGTTTCTCATTGTGTTATAGGCAGAGGGAGGTTAGTTTCTCATTGTGTTATAGGCAGAGGGAGGTTAGTTTCTCATTGTGTTATAGGCAGAGGGAGGTTAGTTTCTCATTGTGTCATTGGCAGAGGGAGGTTAGTTTCTCATTGTGTTATAGGCAGAGGGAGGTTAGTTTCTCATTGTGTTATAGGCAGAGGGAGGTTAGTTTCTCATTGTGTTATAGGCAGAGGGAGGTTAGTTTCTCATTGTGTTATAAGCAGAGGGAGGTTAGTTTCTCATTGTGTCATTGGCAGAGGGAGGTTAGTTTCTCATTGTGTCATTGGCAGAGGGAGGTTAGTTTCTCATTGTGTTATAAGCAGAGGGAGGTTAGTTTCTCATTGTGTTATAGGCAGAGGGAGGTTAGTTTCTCATTGTGTCATTGGCAGAGGGAGGTTAGTTTCTCATTGTGTCATTGGCAGAGGGAGGTTAGTTTCTCATTGTGTTATAGGCAGAGGGAGGTTAGTTTCTCATTGTGTCATTGGCAGAGGGAGGTTAGTTTCTCATTGTGTTATAGGCAGAGGGAGGTTAGTTTCTCATTGTGTTATAGGCAGAGGGAGGTTAGTTTCTCATTGTGTCATTGGCAGAGGGAGGTTAGTTTCTCATTGTGTTATAGGCAGAGGGAGGTTAGTTTCTCATTGTGTCATTGGCAGAGGGAGGTTAGTTTCTCATTGTGTTATAGGCAGAGGGAGGTTGGTTTCTCATTGTGTTATAGGCAGAGGGAGGTTAGTTTCTCATTGTGTTATAGGCAGAGGGAGGTTAGTTTCTCATTGTGTTATAGGCAGAGGGAGGTTAGTTTCTCATTGTGTTATAGGCAGAGGGAGGTTAGTTTCTCATTGTGTTATAGGCAGAGGGAGGTTAGTTTCTCATTGTGTTATAGGCAGAGGGAGGTTAGTTTCTCATTGTGTTATAGGCAAAACCTTAAAGGGACAGTCTACTCCAGAATTATTATTGTTTAAAAAGATAGATAATTATAATGATTATTACCCATTCCCCAGTTTTGCACAACCAACACTGTTACATTATTATACTTTTTACCTCTGTGATTACCTTGTATCCAGTGATGTGCGGTGACTTCAGAGGCTGGTGAGGCAGTGGCTAGCAATCGGATACGCCTTCATTCTTTAGATATCCTTTGTTGAAGAAATAGCAATGCACATGGGCGAGCCAATAGCATGAGGGATCTATATGCAGCCACCAATCAGTATATACTGAGCATATTTAGATATGATTTTCAACAAAGGATATCAGATTTTCTTCATTCTTTTGATATCCTTTGTTGAAAAGCATATCTAAATATGCTTAGTAGCTACTGAGCATATTTAGATATGCTGTTCAACAAGCTACTGAGCGTATTTAGATATGCTTTTCAACAAAGGATATCAAAATAATGAAGAAAATCAGATATCCTTTGTTGGAAAAAATATCTAAATATGCTCAGTAGCTAATGAGCATATTTAGATCTGATTTTCAACAAACATACCATAGCATAGCAACTTGCAAGTTTTGCTTAATAAATGTATTTTGTGTATGACCTGGTCAGTGTTGTAAGTTACATTTATTAAGCAAATAAGCACAAAATCACAAAATGGCTGCTCATTAAAATATATTTCTTATTTTAATATATGTATTAATAGTAAAAGTTACACTACTGAGTCAGTAGTGTAACTTTTACTATTAATAAATATATTAAAATAAGAAATATATTTTAATGAGCAGCCATTTTGTGATTTTGTGCTTATTTGCTTAATATATGTAACTTAAGTTACAACACTGACCACCAGGTCATACACAAAATACATTTATTAAGCAAATAAGCACAGCACTAAATCACAAGATGGCTGCTCATTAAAATATATTTATTAAGCAGCCAGAGAAGTAGAGAACATACCATTAGGATAGCAACTTGCAAGTTTTGCTTAATAAATGTATTTTGTGTATGACCTGGTCAGTGTTGTAAGTTACATTTATTAAGCAAATAAGCACAAAATCACAAAATGGCTGCTCATTAAAATATATTTCTTATTTTAATATATTTATTAATAGTAAAAGTTACACTACTGAGTCAGTAGTGTAACTTTTACTATTAATAAATATATTAACTTACAACACTGACCAGGTCATACACAAAATACATTTATTAAGCAAATAAGCACAGCACAAAATCACAAGATGGCTGCTCATTAAAATATATTTATTAAGCTGCCAAAGTTGGGAAGTGAAACAACAACATACTTAGATATAGATAGCATAGCCAGCAACTTGAAAGTTTAATAAATGTATTTTGTGTATGACCTGGTCAGTGTTGTAACTACTTACAACACTGACCGGGTCATACACAAAATACATTTACTAACTAAGCAAATAAGAGGATCAGACTGCGTCACTCACAACACAAGTGTTGAGTGTTCCTAGTTGAAAACACAGTAACACACAGGCACTTCAAATTTAAGCAGAGGGGGGGGCAGGCCAGGCAGGCACCCACCACTACCTGGTCCAGACCCAGTATATTTTTAACTTACAGTACTGATTATACTGATAGTATACTCTGTCTCTCTGTACAAGACGCTTGGGGTTAACGTTGTATAACTTGTAAGCTGTACACTTGTAGTACAAGTGTACAACTTACAAGTTATACAACGTTAACCCCAAGCCTCACAATAACAAATATACATATGATATTACAGGCAGCAGGCTGTACTAGTACACTAGCTACTGATCATCACACTATCACACACGGCTGTCATTCTTGATGACTTACTTGTGTGAGTGTGACAGACTCAGTGTGACCCCACTTCGGCTCCTTCCTTCAGCAGATGAGTGCGGTACTGCGGTGACACTCAGGCTGAGCTGAGCGACAGGTCCTCGCGGTCAGGCAGGGGCAGCAGCTGCGATATGCGGTGTCTGTGAGAGAGTCTATAGAGATCGGGCAGCCTACTCCTCCACTATTCGCTACTTGGCTCAGAGGTGTCAAGCAGGAATGAGTGGCACTCTGTGACTGGCTGTTGTTCCCGCCGCCACCGCGCTGCTCTTCCCTTGCGCATGCGCAGAAAACCTCCGTCTCAGTACTAGTGCAGCAGGGCCAGGGAGTCAATCAACAGTAACACCAGTGTTGATTGGATGAGCGTGAGCCGGTCTCCCAGGGAACAGTCGAGGCCTCATGAGAGATGCCTCATATAGTTATTTTCTCTGCCGCGCTGCTCCTGCAAATCACCACCGGGTGATGCTGCAGAGCAGCTAGATATCAAAACACACTAGAAATATTGCGCAATAGAGAAACACCAGAACCCAGTGCCTCTCTATTGCGCAATATTACTTTGACAAGTCAAAAAAAAAAAAAAATTCACTTTTTTTTTTAATAAAAATCTCTATTTGTTTTTATTTTGGCCCAAATGGCAGGTGCGGCACTGCCTCACCTGCCTCCAATGAGTGCACGTCACTGCTTGTATCTAAGCATCTTCTGACAGCTGATCACATGACTGTTTATTATCTTTTTACTTCCATTTTAGCCAATTAATGCAGCATCAGCCACAACTCCATAGGAGGGAGCACAATGTTATCTATATGGCCCACATGAACTAGCAGTCTCCTGTTGGGAAAAGCTAATAAAAAGCATCTGATTAAGAGGCTGTCTGTAGTGGCTTAGAAACAGGCAGAAATTTAGAGGTTTAAATGTTATAAAGTGTATTAATATAACAATGTTGGTTGTGCAAAGCTGGAGAATGGTTAGTAAATGCTTTATCTATCTTTTTAAACAATAACAATTTTGGTGTTTTACAGGGGCTTTAGTTGATCGCTTCTGATTAAGACGCGATGTAATTTACTATTTAATCTAGCCATGACATTCTAGTACCCCATGCTCTAATACCCCACGCTCAGGCCGCCTATTTTTTGTGTGATAATGGTTTGTTTTGATCTCCAGTGACTGCTCTAGCTACAACAAAAGTGCTGCACGTCTAGAGCGCCACATGGAGAACAATTCAAACCTTTAGTAATGATTTTGAAGTGTCAAGTTTGCCATCACTTTAACAAAAGATACAAAGAGAACAAAGCAAATTTGATAATAGAAGTAAACTGGAAGTGTGTTTAAAATTGCTGCTCTATCTGAATCATGACGCTCTAATTCTGACTTTACTGTCTCATAAACTATTATGACAACTACCTTATCCTGCATCATTCTTGGTGTTGATTTGTTAGCGCCGGACACATATTTACTTTACTGTCTTATTGGCTACAGAAAAGCCAACCAGGAACATGGATTCCACCAGACTTTTCAAGAGTTGAAAATGCAAACTGCTCGAAAATTACATTTTTAAATATTTCAACATTATATATATATATATATATATATATATATACTAAAGTTCATAAGGATTTGCACTCTCACCTCTTAAGATACGATCCAGGGTGTCAAGAACAGATATATATAATATATATATATATATATATATATATATATATATATATATATATATATATATATATATATATATATATATATATATATATATATATATATATATATATATATAGATAGAGAGAGAGAGAGAGAGAGAGAGAGAGAGAGAGAGAGAGAGAGAGAGAGAGAGAGAGAGAGAGAGAGAGAGAGAGAGAGAGAGAGACACAGAGACAGAGACACAGAGACACAGAGAGACAGAGACACAGAGAGACAGAAAAAAATGGTATATATATATATATATATATATAAATTACATTCCAGTTTACTGCCCCTTTATGCAAGGACTTTCCAGATGCCAGGAGGCATTTTATCTAAGATTTTTACATCTGCATACAATGTTATACCCTCAGGCTAAGACTGCTCAGTGTTTGAAATGAGACAGGTTAACTTAATACTGTTCATTTTAGATTACAGCTGACTTAATTTTGAAATACATACAAACAAGCCTATCCTGCATTTAACCAGATTTAATGGTATGAGACCTAGTGCCACAGCTTATGGTTCCACCAAGACCATATAGAGTACAACATTTTCAAAATCCATAAGTACAGATGACAGATAGGGACATTTGTACACCAGATATGAAGTGGTGCTCTTGGTTGGGGAATGAGGGGGAAAAAACCCCAAACATATGTCAACCTTTCAAAAGTACTTTTCTTCATTTACCCATTCTGACAGATCAATAATATACCATTTTGAATTCCCAAAAGTATTTTTGTTTGCACATTTACAAATATGATTCTTTAAAAAAGTGACCTCTTAATTTCTATTTTTTTTTTATAATGCATGTCTCACACTTTTGCTTTAGGGGATGGCAATGTGCAGAAATTTTACCTCCTATGAGTATTTCTGTGGGTGTCTGTGTTTATGTCTTTGTGCTTTTGTTGGTATCTCTATGAGTGTATGTATTTTTTTTCTGTGGATCTCTCTGTGAGGGTTTGTGTGTCTGTCTTTGTGCATTTTCTCTGGGTGTCTCTGTGTGGTTGTGTGCATATGTCTGTTTTCTGTGGGTGTCTCTGTATGGGTGTGTACATATGTCTGTGTGTTTTCTGCGGGCGTTTCTGTGAGATTGAGTGTGTGTGTATGTCTTTGTGTATGTTCTGTGGGTGTCTCTGTGAGGGTGAGTGTGTGTATGTCTGTGTATTTTCTGCGGATGTCTCAGTGAGGGTTTGTATGTGTATGTATGTC
>NW_026511636.1:132500-167003 GCF_027579735.1 Bombina bombina
TGGAGGGGAGATTTCTGCCACTTGTCTGGTTGCACACAAGTTCTAGGGGTAGGTAGGATTTAGGGTTAGCTAGTAAGGGGAAATGGAGTGAGATTTTATACCCAATCCGTTGGCAAAAGACACTAATATTCCAAGGGCTCTCTACCAAGAAAAATCTCATCAATTTGCTTATGGAAATGACAGTAATTTTAGTGACTCAGCATTATTGAATAGCATAGAAATGTGAGGTGTTTGTTTTTCTTTTCTTTTTCTAACAAGAGCTTTTTACTTAATAAATTTGGGAGTGTGGGGCTATAGCTCCCGTGGAGTGAGAGCCAGTTTTCTGTGTGCAAATAGGAGCAATTAGACAAGAGAATGGTTAGACCTGAATTCCAGGGAGGAACATTTCTAAACAGTCAAGTAGGTGGACGATACCTAGGTATTTATACCATCACCTCAGGAAACTTCCTTAGTTACCCAATCCTTTATTATACATACACCCATGTGATTTGTTACTATTTGCTCCTATAGATTACCTTCTTTATAATAAAGTTCATATTCTTTCCCAAGATACCTCCAGCTCTCTGTATTCAACATAAAGATGAAACACAAACAGCAGGAGGGAGGGGTTTAACCTTAAAGGGACATTAAACCCAAAAAAATTCTGACATGATTCAAGTAGAGAATACAATTTTAAACAACATTCCAATTTGCTTCTATTTTTTTAATTTGCTTCATTCTTTAGATATACTTTGTTGAAGAAATAGCAATGCACATGGGTGAGCCAATCACACAAGGTATCTATGTGCAGCAACCAATCAGCAGCTCCTGAGTCTATTTAGATATGCTTTTCAGCAAAGTATATTAAGAGAATGAAGCAAATTAGGTAATAGAAGTAAATTAGAAAGTTGTTTAAAATTGCATGCTCTTTCTAAATCATGAAAGAAAAAATTTGGGTTTATGCCCCTTTAAAATGAGACTCAAAAGAGCATGCCCACCCAGCTGCTGTGTGCCAGGCTGAGTATGCTTGGTGAAGGAACGCTTTAGAGAAAGATTTAAATAATGTAGCCCGTGTGTTGTACCCTTCTCTGTCATCTGATGGGGTCTTTATGCAAGAGCTGTATTTTACCACTTATGCATCCTGGACAACTGTCCCCATTTTCCATGTACAGTCCCCATTTTTTGCCCCTGTTCCTTGGTATAAATGTAAAAAATGCCACGAGGTTTGGGCTGGGCATGGAAGTCCGCAGACTGTTGGTCTTTACAGATTAAATTGTATGAAACAATATTTTCTGCATTTTATTTGCAATTACTTTAGGTGTTCAGGGATGGTGCCGAGTGGGCGGAGCTATGGAAACTTTTTCTGGGGTTGGTCAATATATCTGTATCTTGCTTACCCTGGAAAAGTTGGCAATTATGCTTATTTTGAATAGGTATTACAGCTCAGTGATCCCTATAGCTGCTTAAAGGTACATGAAACCTAATTCTTTCATGATTCAGATAGATTATACATTTTCACTTTCCAATTTACTTTGATCAATTTTGCTTCATTCACTCACTCCTGGGAGCTAGCTGAACACATTTGTAAGTCAATGAAAATGGGCATACAAGTTCAGCCACCAATCAGCAGCTAGCTCCAAGCTTCTAAGGCTATCTAGATATGCTTTTCAACAAAGGATAAAAAGAGAATGAATCAAATTAGGTAACAGAGGTAAATTGTCATGTTGTTTAAAATGTATGCTCTATCTGAATCATGAAAGAATATTTTTGGGTTTCATGTCTCTTTAAGAGCACACAAAAGTGTTGGCACATGAGGATATACTTAAGACAGGTGGGTGATTAGTTGTTTTCTGTATCTGTTATTCTGACATAGGAATGTGCCCTTGTAACTATGTTTGTGAATCACTATTCTAGTTACCTGCTGGGTAATAGACCTAGCTAATCTTAAAGGGACACTGAACCCAAATCTTTTCTTTTGTGATTCAGATAGAGCATGCAATATTAAGCAACTTTCTAATTTACTCCTATTATCAATTTTCTTCGTTCTCTTGCTATCTTTATTTGAAAAAGAAGGCATCTAAGCTTTTTTTTGGTTCAGACCTCTGGAAAGCACTTTTTTATTGGTGGATGAATTTATCCACCAATCAGCAAGGACAACCTAGGTTGTTCACCAAAAATGGGCCAGCATCTAAACTTATATTCTTGCATTTCAAATAAAGATACCAAGAGAATAAAGAAAATTTGATAATAGGAGTAAATTAGAAAGTTGCTTAAAATGTCATGCTCTATCTGAATCCTGAAAGAAAAAAAAAAATGGGTACAGTGTCCCTTTAATGCATCTAACCCCTTTTGTTAATTAAATGCAGTAAGTGCAGCCTAGATTACAAGCTCTTGGTGTGAGGCCCGGGCTAGTCATTATCTTATTAAATGCTAGAATTACAAATGGTTATTGCACATTAAAAACTATCTGTATAACCATAGTGAGACTAACTGATGTGTTACATATCCCAGACATCATTTTTTTAGTTGTGTTGCAACTAAAAACAATTTAAATTGATGTTCTTGTTCTTACTAAAAAAACTACTTTTTGTTTTTATGCAGGTGGAGGCGTGGCCCTAAATTGCAATTAGCTGTATGAGTTGTCTTTCAGCCAGTGAGTAATCAGTCCCTAGGGAGTTGAGCACAAACATTTCCTTTTCTTTATCCTACCCTGTTTTTGTGGAAAGAATATTTGACTATAATATTAAAATATTTAATTACTGCTTTTCCAAATACACAAAAGAAATCATTTGAATGTAATGTTCCTTTAATGCTGAGCTGATCCTTCTAAAAGACAAAGCTTCAACAAGATATGGAAACAATCAGAAGTATTTTAAGAATGGACATCCTAAAAAAGCTTTTGTGTGATGTCATCAAGGCATGCACTGGAATCTCTCAGTCATAGGAAAAATAACTGTGCTTTGTATCCTTTTGTTTGTGGAACTGTTTAATTCATTTACATTAAATGGTTTCAGAAGTTGTAAGTGACTTGCTGCAGAGAATAGAGCTCTGATACATATCTGGTATATTTGCATATGTGAAATGGAGAGCATGGGACCAAGTGTCAACAAGGTATATTATGTCTTTTAAGCAATACTTACCTTCACAACACAACTTATACATGCAACCTATAGGTAGTTTCATATAATTGTGAATACTTGTGTATACATCGTACCATCAGAAAAATAGTACTGCAATCAGAAAGGTAACAGTTGCTGTTGTTATTTTAATTAAATACAGACTAATATTTGCATTTTAGAACACAAAAACCAAAGATGCAGACAGAAAAGATTGTGGCTTTCTGAAAGAGAAAAATTGGAATTTAAAAAAAAAAAAAAATTAGTTACAAAAAATGTATAAATGGAAAAGTCTAGAATATGGGATTGCTGTGTTTAAAACAGTACCATAAGATATTGTATATCTAATTTGCATATCTTACCCAGAGTTCCCGGGTGCATTAGTAGCAATGTATACTGAGTACTTCTGGGGGAAAGCAAGCAAAATTTGCTAATTTTCTATAAAATAATTCTTTATCTCCTTTCTTTTATGAAATTAAGGATTTTAATCTCATGGTTTTATCTCCATTGTTTTTTCCCTGGAAATCTTCACCAATCAGCAGGATAAACCTCCATTCTGCAGTTGAGAACCAAAATCTTGAATTGACTGTGCTTTTTTTTGCTTCTTCCTCGATTGTCTGGAAAGCAACTGAGACTGCCTAAAGCCACAGAAGAACTGTGTTTAGTTTTCCAAGATGTTGGGATCAACCTATGAATTCCTTAAAAAAACTGGGTGCAAGTGAACATAGAAGAATTGATGTTGAAGTGGGCATTCCCTCACTTTGCATTTTGTTAATTGATAAAATAAACTAATAACATTTCTATCTTATACATATACTGCCTAATATTTCTGGAAGCCCCTATGGTGTTTTGTGGCCAGTGCCACTGGTGTCATGGGTGGGCTTTCTGTGTGCATGTTCAGGTGGGCTGGGCTGAGCATGTCTTGGGTGGTGGGATTACAGTTGGTGGCACATGGAAGGACATCCATTATACACGGAGATGTCTGTGAATTGCTCCCTTGATATAGAAATCTTACACTTTAAATAAAATATATATATTTATATATATATATATATATATATATATATATATATATATATATATATATATATATATATATATATATATATATACACTGCATATTATTGTCCTAAGCACTGAAAGATCTGCTGCCCCACAAATTGGCCTCAGACATCTCTGTGTAAAATACCAAACCATGGCTGTTGCTGAAATATCTGATAGTGCCATACAGATCTGAAAGCAGCCACTTTGTGTGTGTGTACAGTGTCACTAGCACTTTGTTTCATTATTGTAGCCAGTGGTGGTTCTATGACAGTGTACAGGGGTACAAAACCAATCCAATAATTTAGCTTGAACCTCCAGTATACTGAAGAGGAGAGAGAAAATAGCCCCTCCCCATCTGTTTGTCATGTCCTGGGAATGAACCAAGGTCTTTTTCTCACTGGGTTGATGCTCTGCTGGTTTGCCACTTGGAGACCTAATTAGTTTATGCTTTATATGTCTGCTCTTTGTTCCTCTCTGGTACCACCTAACTGCAACTGTGAGTCATTAGTTTCTAATCACAGACTATTTAAACCTGCCCTTCCTGCAGTTTCTTGCCCGCTGATGAGTTTTAGTCTGGGTGTGTTGCTGTTTGCTGTGGATCTCCAGTTTGCTGTGTTTTGACTACTCTCTTTGCTTGGCCTCTGGTACTGCCCCGCTCCGGTCTCTGACCTGCTGCTTGTGACCTGGATATTCTTTTGGATTCCGATTTTGCTCCTGTTTTTCCAGCCCTTGTTTCAGAATTTGGCTTGGTTTTTCCCCCCTTATTTTTCTCTGCTTGGTTTCTGGGTCCTTACTTGTTTTTGCCTTGTTGTTTGGGGATTTTAACGCTGACTAGTGGCCTGGAGTTAGAGGTTTCTACTAGCATTACAGTATAAGTGGGCCATAATATGGATCCAACTGAGCTTACCAGGGCTGTGACTCACCAAGGACTGCTACTTCGTGAACATGCAGCTCAGCTGCAAAATATGGATGCTATGTTGTCTGCCATCACCAATTTGTTGCAAACCTTGGACAAAGGACCCACTCCTACTCCACCTGCTTCCTCTTCCATGTCTCTTACTACTGCTACTACTACTGATGAACTTGTTTTCCCAAGATTCCTCTAACTGAAATTTTTTAATGGAGATTCAGAAGAATGTTCAGGGTTCTTGAATCAATGTTGTCTTCATTTCAGAACCTAAACTACTATGTTTTTGGTGCCTCCGAATAAGGTGACATTTATTATCTCTCTGATGAAAGGATGAGCCCTTGCCTGGGTTTCACATTGCTAAAAAAAAAGAGGACCTACTGTTATCAGATGCCAGCAGAAATCTCTCTCAAGCAGGGATCTTGCCAGTTGCTCAGTATGCAGTGGAGTTGCAGCCAAGACTGATTGGAATGCTGGTACCCCTAAAGCTGCTTTCAGAAAAGGTGTCTCAGAAAGGATAAAGGATGATCTGGTTTATAGACATATACCAGAATCTCTGAACTCCTTCATAGACTTATGCATCTGCTTGGACATTCATCATATTAAGAGACAACTGGAGATATAGAGGAGTAAAAAACCTCTTCCCAGCAGACCTCCTGTCCGAGTAGGGGCTATTAAGTTGACAGAGGTGGAGAGGTCCAGACACGGATCCCTAGGACTGTGCCTTTACTGTGAGCAGAAGGGCCATCTCCTTAGACAATGCACTACTAGTCCAGGAAACCCAAGGATTTAGTGCAGGTAAAAGGAGCAGCACTAAGTCTTACCAAACACATTCCTCTTCAAAAAGTATTTATTTTGACCTTCACCTTCCTGAGACACAGTTTCCAGTGAAGACTCTTGTAGATTCTGGCACTGCTGGGAACTTTATTGAATTTTTTAGTTTGCCTCTCTGTTGGGCATACCAGTGATAAGCCTCTTCCTATCTGTTTTTTGGACAGCCTTTGGGAGGGGAAGTTATTGACAAAGAGGCTTTGCCTATTCAAGTAACTATAGGGGCAGTGCACACTGAGTGGTTGAACCTTGACAACATCACTGCTCCCCATCTACCACTTATTCTGTGTCTTACATTGCTCCAGATTAGGGGCTAATAAGTGTAGGTAGGTGGCGGCGATGTTAGGGCCAGCAGATTAGGGGTTAATACATTTATGTAGGTTGCGGCGATGTTGGGGACGGGAGATTAGGGGTTAATAACTGTAATGTAGGTGGCGGCGATGTTAGGGCCAGCAGATTAGGGGTTAATAAATTCATGCAGGTGGCGGCGGCGATGTTAGGGCCAGCAGATTAGGGTTTAATAACTGGAATGTAGGTGGCGGCGATGTTGGGGGCTGCAGATTAAGGGTTAATAACATTATGTAGACTGCGGCGATGTTGGGGGCAGCAGATTAGGGTGTTTAGACATGGTTTTTATGTTAGGTTTAAATATAACTTTTTCTTTCCCCATAGACATTAATGGGGCTGCATTACGGAGCTTTTCATTCCGCAATTGCAGGTGTTAGGCTTTTTTTTTTGCCGGCTCTCCCCATTGATGTCTATGGGGAAATAGCTTGTATTTGCTTGTATTTGGGTGAGGTATGGAGCTCAATGCCACCATATCGCCTGCACAAGCTGGGTTTTTTCAAACATGTAATAGCAGCGCTATAGGGAGGTTAAATACCACAGCTTTTGTGGTGGTCATTAATTTCCCTATAGCGCTCAAAACTCATAATCTAGCTAAATGTTTTTCATGACTATCTGAACTAGTTTGTTATAATTTACCTGGATGATATACTCATCTATTCTAAGAACCAATCTGATCATATCATGCATGTGAAGCAAGTACTGCAGAGATTAAAGTGATGGTAAATTTCAGACTATAAAAATGTTGCAACGAAAAATATATTAGTTTGCAGTTCAAACCACATATTGTATTTTTAAATTGTATGTATATGTGTGTGTATATATATAATTCTAACAATAGATTTATAATCCTAATGGGTGTTGTCTGTTCCTCCTCCCCTTTATTTCTTCTTTTGGCTGGGCAGTGATGTATAGAACAGTCACATTATCTCTCTACATAGGCTTTAAAGGGGTTGGACTTCACAATTGTCATATGACACACACGTTGATTGGATCTTTACTGTAATTGTCATAAAAAAAAGTTCATCCAAGTGGGCCGGCATAACATTGTAATAGTAGCATTATTATATGCACTAATTTAACTCTTTCACAGAGGGATTAAAAACAAAAAAAGGTTCACATATACTTTTTTTTTAATGGCAAAGATTAAATATATGGCATTTGATTAGTTAAGGTTTACTATCACTTTAAGGAAAAACCAATTGTATGGCAAAATAGAGAAGTGTGAATTTCATAATTTTCAAATTCAGTTTTTGGGAAGAGGAGTTTCAAATGGAACCTGATAAATTATCTAGCGTATGTAACAGGCCTCATCCTACTACCCTGAGACAACAACAACGCTTCCTCTGTTTTTCAAATTACCACCAAAGATTTATTAAATCTTACTCTACTGTCACAGCACCTCCCACAGCTCTCAATAAGAAAGGAGCTTGTGTACAAGACTGGCCTGCAGCTAAACAGGATGTTTTTCTTTTTCTCATTCAAGCCTGTTGTTCTTCCCAGGGATTAAAACATCCTGATCCCAGTCTCCAGTTCAATGTGGAGGTCTGAAGTTAGGGAGCACTTTAGTAGGCTGATTTTTCAAAGGTGACTTTGAAGCAGTTAAAGAACCTTTTGTGTGTGATCCCTTATCAATTGAAGGTAGGGTGCCTGTACCAGAATATCGTCTAGATATGGAGCCGCAGGAATTCCCTAAATTTTCACCACCATCAGAAAAGCTCCAAGAACTTTTGTAAAGATTCTGGGCGCAGTTGCCAGACCAAAAGAATGTGCCTGATTAGGAAGACAAATTTCAGGAACCTAACATGATATCTGGGAAGAGGGGTATATAAATATACATATTTTGAGTCAATAGTAGACATTAACTGACCTTCCTGTACACTAAAGGAAGTATAGTGTGAATTTTTTCCATCTTAAAAGTTGGTACTTTCAGGAATTTATTTAGGTTTTTGAGATCCAAGATAGGCCAAAAGTACCTTCTTTCTTTGAAAGGTTGAAATAGAACCTCTGGTTAATTTCCAAACCCAGAACAGGAGTAATCACTTACATAATTTCCAAGACCTTACACAAGCCAGAAATGCTTTGGCCTTTGAGGGATCTTGGCACTCTAGACTGGAGGGAACTTACTCAAGGAGGTATAAATCAAAACCCTATTTGTTGCACCAAAACCAAGGGTCTTGAACGGACTTCTCCTAGGCCTCCTGAAAAAGGTTCAATCTACTCCCTTTTAAAAACCTTATCTGGCCTGGGGACAGCACCATGATGCCGACCTTGAGGGGAAAGCGGGTTTCTTGGAATTCGACCAGGAAAAATTGGACTTCCAAGAGTCTTTGTAGTAATCTGTCCTCTGGGTTTATTAGACTTAAGAAAAGAGCAAAAGTGTCCTACAGGCTTAATCCTGCATTTAGCCTTTTTTTATCTTGTGACAGGAAAGCTTCCTAACCACTAGTGGCAGTTGCAATAATGGCACCTAAGCCCTGCGCAAACAAAATCTTACCCTGAGATCCTGCAGACTATGATTTAAGCGGCAATGCTCAGCTAGCCAAAACAGACATTTAAAGCAATTCTGGATCTCTTCCAGAGAGGCTTCTTCAGCAATAAGGTCTGAGATTGTCACACCAGACTGTAGCTGCCTCCATGTCAGCAACACTAAAAGCTGGGCTAAACAAAAATCTACCAGCTGTAAGGATCATCTGTGAAAGCATAAAAGCTTTCTGTCTATGGGATCCTTGAATTAGGTGCTATCCTCTAAAGGAATTGAAGTTCGCCTGGCAAGTTAAGATATTGCTCCAATCTATTGATTGCTTGTGTGTGTACAGGAGAGTCCTGTACTTCCAAAGCTAATAAAACGTCCCTCAAAAGGGGATTGGCTTATAAATTAGGGGATTTGCAGATAAATCAGTATTTTACCTAGGGAAAGCTATGTGTCACACAAGTAGCAGCACACTGTAGACTAGGGGACTGGCAGATAAAACCTAATTTATGTAAGAACTTAGCTGATAAATTCATTTCTTTCATAGTGGCAAGAGTCCATGAGCTAGTGACGTATGGGATATACATTCCTACCAGGAGAGGCAAAGTTTCCCAAATCTCAAAATGCCTATAAATACAACTCCCACCTCACTCATACCTCAGTTTAACGTATAGCCAAGTAGTGAGGTGTAAAAAAAGGAGTAAAAAGCATACAAAAAGAGGAACTGGAAAAATAATGTGCTTTATACAAAAAAATCATAACCACAAAAAATAGGGTGGGACTCATGGACTCTTGCCACTTTGTAAGAAATTAATTTATCAGGTAAGTTTTTACATAAATGATGTTTTCTTTCATGTAAGTGGCAAGAGTCCATGAGCTAGGGATGTATGGGATATAATACCCAAGATGTGGAAATCCACGAGTCACTAGAGAGGGAGGGATAAAATAAAAACAGCTATATCCGCTGAGAAATTATATAAAAAAAATAATTAAGTTTTCTTAAAAATTTCAAAAAACTCAAATCAAAGGCAATGGAAAAAAAACCCGTGACAGCTGCCTGAAGAACCTTTCTACCAAAGGCTGCTTCCAAAGAAGCAAACACATACAAATGGTAAAATGTAGTAAATGTATGCAAAGAAGACCAAGTTGCTGCTTTGCAAATTTGATCAACTGAAGCTTCATTCTTGAAAGCCCAAGAAGTGGCAACTGATCTAGTAGAATGAGCTGTAATTCGCTGAGGCGGAGACTGCCCCGTCTCAAAAGTTTCAACCAAGATGCCAGAGAAATGGCAGAGGCTTTCTTTTTTTTTCTTTTTGTCTCTTGTCTGTTAGATTCAGTGTCATTGACTCTTTCTCTATCTGGAAACCTAAAAATGTGACCCTTGTCTGAGGAATCAAGAAACTCTTTTGTAAATTGATCCTCCAACCATGTCTTTAAAGAAACCACACTAGTTGTTTCGTGTGAGATTCTGCTATGAAAAGATTGAGCTAGTACCAAGATATTGTCCAAATAAGGAAACGCCGCAATACCCTGTTCTCTGATAGAAGGGCACCGAGAACCTTCGAGAAAATTCTTGGAACTGTCGCTAGGCCAAACGGAAGAGCAACAAATTGTTAACGCTTGTCTAGAAAAGAGAATCTCAGAAAACGATAGTGGTCTGGATAATAAGGAATGAGAAGATAAGCGTCCTGTTACTCTATTGTGGACATGAAATGACCTTGCTGAACAAAAGGCAGAATAGTCCTTATAGTCACCATCTTGAAAGTTGGGACTCTTACAAAATGTTTTAATGTTTTCAGATCCAGGATTGGTCTGAACGAATGTTCTTTCTTTGGGACAATGAACAGATTTGAATAAAAACCCAAACCCTGTTCCTGCTGAGGAACTGGGATAATCACCCCTGAAAGTTCTAAGTCTGAAACACACTTCCGAAAAAGCCTCAGCCTTCACAGGGTTTGTTGGAACATGAGAAAGAATTTTCCAATGGCATGGGAGGTTTTATTCTGAAACCTATTCGATACCCTAGAGAAACAATATCCTGAATCCACTGATTTTGAACAGAATCTGTCCAAATGTCTTGAAATAATTTCAATCTGCCCCCCCCACCAGTTGAACTGGTTTGAGGGCCGCACCTTCATGCAGTCTCAAGGGCTGGATTTGGTTTCTTATAAGGCTTGGATTTATTCCAGTTCGGATATGGTCTCCAATTAGATCCAGAGGCCTTAGGGGAAGGAGAGGTTTTTTGTTCTCTATTCTGATGAAAGGAACAAAAATGAGTGGGAGCTTTAAACTTACCCCTAGATTTCTTATCTTGGGGCAGAAAAACTCCCTTTCCCCGAGTGATAGTGGAGATAATAGAATCCAATTGAGAACCAAATAAATGATTACCTTGAAATGATAGAGATAGTAATCTAGATTTAGGCACCATGTCAGCATTCCAAGATTTAAGCCATTAAGCTCTTCTAGTTAGAATAGCTAAAAACATAGATTTAATATCAATTTTAATGACATCAAATATAGCATCACAAAATAAATAATTACCATGTTGAAGTAAAAGAACAATGCGTGACAGTTCAGGATCTGATAACTGCTGTGCTAAGCTGTCCAACCAAAAAGTTGAAGCAGCAGCAGCATCAGCCATATAAATAGCAGGTCTAAGAATATAGCCAGTATGTTAATATGCCCTTCTAAAATAAGATTCAATCTTCCTATCTAAAGGATCCTTAAAAGAAATACTATCTACCATAGGTATATTAGTAAGTTTGGCAAGAGTGGAAATAGCCCCATCAACCTTAGGGACTTTTCCCCAAAACTCTAAATTGGCCACAAGTAAAGGATACAGCTTCTTAAACCGAGAAGAAGGGTTAAAAGAAATACCAGGCTTAGACCATTCTTTAGTAAACATATTAGACATAGCATCTGGAATAGGAAAAACTGCAGAAGTAACCTCAGAAGTTTTTTTAAAAAACATAATTCAAACAATTACTAGTGTTGTTATCAAGAGAACTAGACTCCCCAATACCCAAAGTAAACAATACTTCCTTTAATAAAGAACGAATATATTCAATCTTAAAAAAAAGGAAATTTATTCTTACCTGATAAATTGATTTCTTCTACGATACGACGAGTCCACGGATTTCATCCTTACTTGTGGGATATTAACCTCCTGCTGACAGGAAGTGGCAAAGAGCACCAAAGCAGAGCTGTATATATAGCTCCTCCCTTCCCTCCACCTCCAGTCATTCGACCAAAGTTAGGAAGAGAAAGGAAAAGCCAAGGGTGCAGAGGTGACTGAAGTTTAACTAAAATAAAAAATACACCTGTCTTAAAAAATAACAGGGTGGGCCGTGGACTTGTCGTATCGTAGAAGAAATCAATTTATCAGGTAAGAATAAATTTCCTTTTCTTCTACAAGATACGACGAGTCCATGGATTTCATCCTTACTTATGGGATACAATACCAAAGCTACAGGACACGGATAAAAGGGAGGGACAAGACAGGGACCTAAACGGAAGGCACCACTGCTTGAAGAACCTTTCTCCCAAAACCAGCCTCAGAAGAAGCAAAAGTATAAAATTTGGAAAAAGTATGACGAGACGACCAAGTTGCAGCCTTGCAAATCTGTTCAACAGCAGCATCATTTTTAAATGCCCATGAGGAAGCCACAGCCCTGGTGGAATGAGCCGTAATTCTTTCAGGAGGCTGCTGTCCAGCAGTCTCATACGCCAGACAGATGATACTCTTCAGCCAAAAAGAAAAAGAGGTAGCCGTAGCTTTCTGACCTCTACGCTTTCCAGAAAAAACAATGAATAATGAAGATGATTGACAGAAATCCTTAGTCGCCTACAAGTAAAACTTCAGGGCACGGACCACATCCAGGTTATGCAACATACGCTCCTTCTTAGAAGAGGGGTTAGGACATAACGAAGGAACCACAATTTCCTGATTAATATTCTTATTAGAAACAACCTTAGGAAGAAAACCAGGTTTGGTATGCAAAACCACCTTATCAGAATGGAAGATAAGATAAGGCGAATCACATTGTAACGCTGAAAGCTCAGAAACTCTACGAGCAGAAGAAATAGCAACTAAAAACAAAACTTTCCAAGATAACAACTTAATATCTATGGAATGCATGGATTCAAACGGAACCCCTTGAAGAACATTAAGAACTAGATTTAAACTCCAGGGTGGAGCAATTGGTCTAAACACAGGCTTAATTCTGGTTAAGGCCTGACAAAAAGACTGAACGTCTGGAACATTTGCCAAACGTTTATGTAGCAAAATTAACAAAGCAGAGATTTGTCCATTCAAGGAACTTGCTGACAGCCCTTTCTCCAATCCTTCCTGGAGAAAAGACAGAATTCTATGAATCCTAACGTTACTTCATGAGTAGCCCTTGGATTCACACCAAAAAAGATATTTACGCCATATCTTATGATAGATCCTTCTAGTGACAGGCTTACGTGCCTGAATCAAAGTATCAATGACCGCATCAGAAAAACCCAGCTTAGATAAGATCAAGCATTTAATCTCCAAGCAGTCAGCTGTAGAGAAACTAGATTTGGATGTTGAAAAGGACCTTGAATGAGAAGGCAGAGAGGACATGTCAACTAGATCTGCATACCAAGTCCTGCGTGGCCACGCAGGCGCGATTAGAATTACTGAAGCCCGGGGGTTTCCGGTGGGAGGAGCTGATTCGGAAGCAGAGCACGCTAGTTGTGGCGTGGTGCTGAGAGTTAGCGTATGTAACAGCTTTTGCCTCCCGGGCTCTATTCTCCCGTTGCTGGTGTGACATATACACCCTAGGGAGCTGGGCAACTTTCACTCGTGCCCTGGCAGGAAACCCATGAGAGCGGTATGCTCCATCGCAAGAGCCGCAAATAGCCTCTCGACTAGAAGAAGTACACCCCGCGGGGGTGATACCGCTGATCACTCACAGGGCGTCGACCCTCATCTACACTATCGGCATCCTGGATGCAACCTAAAGGTAGAAAGTGCAGCATTACAGGAGCACAAACAAATACCTGTATATCACAAGGACCCTACAAATCCTCAACTGCTCACTGCACTGTTGCACTGGCCGCACCTGAAATACACTCTAATCCACCGCCTGTAGCGGTTCCACGCTGAAGCAATTTACCTTCCAAGATACGCTGCTGCACTGGTCCGGGGCCCTGACAGAGCTGGTACCTGAGTCTAAAGTGCCTGGGCTGACAACTTAGGGTAGAGTATCGAGCAGGATAAGGTGCTGGCTTACTCACTGCCTCGTCAGCTGATTGGAGTTACCGGAGTCGTTGCTGCATCTCTCGGACAGGTGCTACAATAATTACAAGGGTAACAGCTGAGGCAGGTCGGATCTACACAAGACCGTACTACACATCAAACCTATACATGCTGGATAGAGTTGGACCACCGCTGTTGTACCCACTACTAACTTGGAAAGTGCAAGTATATCTGGTTCCTTGGTTTCCTTATTCTGACTGTCTGTTTGACTGTTTGCTGTGTCCGTTTTTCCTAAAGTTAAGAGAACTCTTTATCGTCACTGCCAGACCGCCGCTGTGCGGGTTCAAGCAGCCCTAAATAACGGCTGGATGTCTTGAAGTGCTAAATCCTACTCTTGTTACGGACAATATCTAAGTCTGTTTAGTCTATATTTGCTAGACTTTCTGAGGTTACAAATCTGTTACTCTAACCTACAAATATGTTGCTTTAACCTGCAAGTTTAATATAGTAAATGTACCAAAAATTGAAAAGTCAGCTGAATATAAATTCATGAATTGACCTAGTGCTCAGCTTATGTCAGGGCCTAGATTGTTCTTATAGCTTTATTATGGAAAATCTTTTCTTTTCTGTTATACCATAAGCACTTGATCTTACCACAAATGATTTATCAGTTCCAGATGCTCAATTAATATAAACTAATATAGTTACATCTGACTCTACTTACGCATATATAGATTTATACTCTGTATAAGCATTGTACTTACTGTGTCTGACATATTATTTTAAGAAGCCCTGCAACAAAGTTCTTTAGGTGATGAGTAAATCAAATAGAGAGATAATCTATATGGTATAAGATTCTTTTTGTGCCGGAACATATTAGATATTAAGTTTCTTATACAGGTCTTTCTTTTTTTTTTTTTCTTATTCTGCCACAGAAGCAATTATGGTTGTATGTAACTCTTGGTTAATAGCCCACAAGTAGATAGCTCGCTTTTTCCCCTGGATAACACTTCACAACACTTGCACTGTGTATTGATTACCCAACTGAGAATTATTCTTTTTGTAAGTCCTGCTATATAGCCACGTTCACTGATTTATTTGTATACACATACACACATTTTTTTTCATAAATAGGCATCAACTGCCCCGAATTTTTTTTTTTTTTTTTTTTCCTTTGTTCTCTTTCTTCCTTCTCTCTCCCTCTCCTCTCTTTTCACTTTCTTCTCACGCTATTGAGCTCACCACTCTCTCTTCCCACACTCTACACAATATCTTTCACGTGATTGAACTTTTCTGCAAGGGAGGAAGCGGGTTATTTATATGGACAAATTTGTTACGTCTAAAATAAATTCGCCCATTATGCCAGTTAAAAATAAAGATAAGAAAGTACGCGTCTCTGATACTCACCTAGAAACAGTTAAAGAGCCTATACCCCTTAAAAATGACACGCAACAGCTGGTTAACCAGCTGTCAGGAATATTTTTACCTCAGTTTGAACTACTACAATCTCAGATGGCTAATCTAACAGCGGAGGTGAGACAATTTTCAGACAGGCTCAATGAGGCAGAAAATAGAATATCCGAAACAGAGGATGCTATAAATAGTCAAGCAACGCAATTATCAGATCACAATAAACTTATCAAAAATTTACAGGAACGTATAACAGATCTTGAAGATCGTTCCCGTCGCAATAATTTAAAAATTGTAGGTCTCCCAGAATCTAGTGAATTTGTTGACCTTTTATATTTTGCTTCTATATCTTTGCCACAAATATTAGGGGTGCAACAACAGAACACTCCCTTGTTGATTGAAAGAGCACATAGAATTGGTCCCCAAAGGAAGCTACTGAACGGGCTATCTAAGCCTAGAGCAGTCATGATCAAATTTCAAAATTATCAAGATAAAATGAAACTTCTGAGAGCCTACCGTAAAATTGACCTGGTGCAGATAGGAGAAGCCAAAATCTTAATTTTTCAAGATTATTCCAGTGAAACTTCCCAAAGAAGGAAAACTATGTCCCCTTTCTGCTCCAGGCTAATCAATGCAGGGCACAAAGCAAGATTAATCTATCCAGCCAAAATAATAATAGAAGATGAGGAAACCACACATATTTTGCTAACCGAACAACAAGCTAGACAATTTTGTATAGATCTGAAAATCAATGTATAGATGAGGGAACGAAGTAAGACTCTAAATATTCGTGTGGATATCGTGAGATATAGCTATTTGCTACATAAAGTCTTGTTTTTAAACTCCTTTACCTCTGGTTTTTTCTTCTTATACTTTCCTGTTTTCTTCTTTTTTTTTTTTTTTTCTCTTTCCCCTTTCTATCTGCCCCCCTTATGGCCTCCACTCCCACACCTGTTCTAGATATGAAGAATAGAATAAATGCTTAAATGTGTTTCGTGGAACATAGGTGGAATAAACTCCCCTATTAAAAGGAAGTTAATTATTAAGCAACTGGGTAAACATAAACCGGATCTTGCCTTCTTACAAGAAACCCATCTTAAGGCTGCTGAAGCAAATAAACTTAAATCAAAATGGGTGGGTCAGGTGATTGCTTGAAGAGAGGGGTAGCCATCTTGTTCAATAAAGGTTTATCGTATAGAATCTTGAAACATACTTATGATAAAGAGGATAGGTGGCTACTGGTCGAGATTGAGATAGGGAACACTAAATATATTTTCTGTAATATATATGCACCAAATCAGGTAGATGTATCATTTTGGAATCAACTCATCATGGTACTATCCCAATATATTGGACAAAACTTGATCTTAGTTGGAGATTTTAATCTTATCCCATCTCCATCCCAAGATAGACACACTCCAAATAATTCTAAATTTTCCACTGCTAAGGCCAAAATATTTCGACAGATTTGTAATAATTTAAAGGTTCACGATATCTGGCGTATTAAGCACCCGGATGTTCAACGATTTTCTTGTGAGTCTAAGTCTTATAGAGCGTTCTCCAGAATAGACTTCTTCTTAATTTCCAGTGCCATGTTAATGATGGATATTGATACACACATTTCTGATATAATAATTTCAGATCACGCTGTCATTTCTCTGAGCATAGCAATTAAAAACACTCTTACCAACTCTGTAAATAACTTCTTTTTCCCCAATTATTTATCCCAGGATAAAAAGTTTGCTGATTGGTTAGGCCAGAAATGGCAGGAGTATCAATCTTTTAACAGAGAATATCTAGACAAAACAGAGATCTACTGGGAAGCCGCCAAGGCTTATCTTAAGGGTGAAATTAAAGCTTACATGATTTAAAAAAAAGAAGCAATATAAGGCCCGTGAAATACAGCTGGCTAACCAGCTTAGTAATTCCTATAAAAATTATATTAGTAATACCTCTAAATCTCTTTGGGATAAATATCAGAAGGCCAAACAGGAATATGATCTCTTCTTTAAAGAGAAAATGATAAAGGAAGATATTAAAATTAACGCCAAGTACAGCGGGCAATTCGGCAGGTCACCCAAATTCCTCGCTAGATTAAACAAGGCCAGGAAAAAGAATAATATAATTGAAGCTATTCGGGTCGGTCAAGATAGATGTTCAGATCCACTAGAGATCAGAGAGAGTTTCTTCAAATACTTTAAAAATATATATGCGGCGAATGAGATCAACCTTGAAAATAAAGACATTTTCTGGAACTCAATTGTAATTCCTAAAATTTCCCCAGATTTCTTAGAACTTTTAAATGGTCCTATTACTTTGGAAGAAGTAGATGAAGCAATACTCCATGCTAAGTCAAATAAAGCTCCCGGCCCTGATCAGTTAACATCAGAATTTTATAAGATTACTAGATGTGATATACTTCCTACTCTGGTTAGACTTTTCAATTAATATTTTATAGCTGGGAAGCCTATGTCGGAGTATTTCTCGGCGTCTGCGGTTACTCTAATATTAAAGAAAGGTAAAGACCCTCTAGACCCTTCCTCTTATAGGCCTATATCACTTCTAAATGTAGATTATACATTACTTACCTCTATAATGGCAAAAAGACTTAAGTCTGGCATAGAGCAAGTTATACATGAGGATCAATCAGGCTTCATACCTGGGAGATCCTCTATCAGAAATATATGCCGCGTTACTTCTGTATTAGAATATTATTGGTATAACCTACAGGATAATGCTTCACATGCAAAACAAGATTTGGCACTGCTAACCGCCGACGCCGAGAAGGCCTTCGACTCAGTCACATGGGATCACTTATATACCGCCCTTGATAAATTTGGGTTCACAGGGAATTTCTTCTCACTAGTAAGATCTATTTATAATACACCTACTTCATATGTTCTAGTCAACGGGGCTCCAACACCCAGGTTCCATATCCATAAAGGAACGAGACAGGGGTGTCCACTGTCCCCCCTTTTATTTAACCTTGCCATAGAACCCCTTGCAATCTCCCTAAGAGATACTATAGCAGGTATAAAAATTGGAGATCAACAATTGGTCCTATCACTTTATGCTGACGACTTACTGCTGTTTTTACAGAATACTAAAATCAGTATTCCTCTTGCTCTAAATACTTTTAAGCTATTTAGCTCTTTCTCGGGCTACAAATTAAATTTGAGCAAGTCTGAAATTCTCTGGATACATCAGAACAAAGACAGTTGCAAGGAACACCCCCTACAGGTCACAGAAAGTATTAAATATTTAGGAATAAATCTTCATAGAAATCCTAATCTTTGGTACGATAATAATTTCTCTGTTTTCTTTGCAAATGCTGCCGAGAAATTAGACAGATGGGTTCTGTTCCCTATCTCTCTCTCGGCCAGAGTTATGTTAATTAAATCTATTCTTTTTCCGCAATTAGTATATCTTCTTCAAAACCTCCCTGTCTTTATCACCAACAAAGATCTTAGGCTTTTTAATAAGAATTGCTCATCTTTTGTCTGGAATAAAAAAAGGCACTATCTATCCAGAACCAAATTACACCAGCTCTCAGAATATGGAGGATTTGCGCTCCCTGATATAAAATGGTATAATATAGCTATTCTTGCACGCTTTGCCTGTGACTGGATCACAGATACTAATTATTTTACAAACCCTTTAATTGAAAGTCAGATGGTTACCCCTCTCTCCCTAAAGGCCATGATCCACTGCCCAATGGCACAACTACCAAAACATATTAAAAAGTTAATGGCAATTGGTAATGTGGTTTCAGCCTGGCAGAAATTATGTACTGTGTTAAATATAGATTACCGTATATCAGCATACCTCCCTATTTGAGGCAACATCCTTTTCCCGCCAGGCTTAACATCAGAAATCTTTACAAAGTGGGAGGAAAAGGGGTTAATTTATATTTCCCAAGTTCTCGATAATGAACACACAGTTAGAACATTTGAATCTATCCTCCAAGAATATAATTTATCCAATCAAAACTTTTATGCATATTTGCAACTCAGACACTATATAAATGGAATACAAAATATTAGACAAGACTATAAAAAATTTGCTGACCTGAAAGACTATATCATACTACATAAGAATGGTATTCATACAATTTCGCTAATTTATAATATCCTAATGTCAAAGCAAGGACAACTGGGGTTGGAAATCCTAACTAGTTACTGGAGATCCCACTTCCAAGAAATAACAGTAGAAAAAATCAAAGCTAGTATTAAACAAGTAAGAGAGGCAAGAATCCCCACCTCCTGGAAAGAATCTCATATTAAACTAATTAATAATTCATATATTACACCGAGAACACTAGCCAAGTGGACTAGCAATAAATCCACTAACTGTTTTAAGTGTAAAAAAAAGGAGGCCGATCTCCTCCATTGTTTTTGGTTCTGTCCTAAAATTAGGCAATTTTGGTTTAAAGTGTCCTATTGGGCCTCTAAAGTGTTGCATGAAAATGTGACTTTGGATATCTTCCAGGTTTTTTTTCTATCTAGTGAGACCAATACCATACCTCATAAATCTGTTAACACTCTGATTTTATTAGGACGGAACTTAATCCTCAAATTTTGGAAGAAGAGGATTTCCCCTCCGTTTTGCCTATTTAAACAAGCTGTGTTCTCGCAAATTATGTTCGAGCAATTAAATGCCAACTCTTTGTCAGAAAACCAGATAATTTTTTTTTTGATAAATGGCTTACCCTAATATTACAACAGCCCAATAATCTGCACTATACATTAACTAAATGTTTTCATAAATCAGACTTTTTTGGAACTCTGATTCTGCATAATCTATTCCCCTATTCTTGGCACTAATATTACATTCACCCAGTAAGATGGAGATGTGGAGTTGGAGGCAGGGGGAATTTCTTTTCTTTTCCTATCTTGCTGCTCTTTTTTCTTTCTCTTCTCCCCTCTTGTTGTGTCTTCCTTTTTTCTTTTGTGTTTTGTTTTGTTTTGTTATGTTTTGTTTTGTTTTATTTTTGGTCTGTGTTGCATGACCATCTTCTGTTAGGATATTTTAGGTAATTAGGAAAATAGCACAAGTATACAATCACAAAGAGTAAAATATTGGAAAGTACGTGGCAAAAACTTTTCTAAAATATGATTTTGTGGAATCTTTGAAGTTAAGAGTGAATTAATTATTGACTGTATTCATTTTTTTTTCCTCTTCTTTTTTTCTGTTAAACAAAGAAACTTACTTATGTGATAAAAATGTACTTGTTGATTTGTATTCTGTGCTTGGAAATAAATAAATGTTTAAAAAAAAAAAAAAGAATTACTGAAGCCCTCTCCTGCTTGATCCGAGCAATCACCCAGGGAAGGAGAGGAAATGGTGGAAACACATAAGCTAGATTGAACGACCAAGGCACTGCCAAGGCATCTATTAGTTCTGCCTGAGGATCCCTCAACCTGGATCTGTATCTTGGGAGCTTGGCATTCTGTCGAGACACCATCAGATCCAATTCCAGTCTGCCCCAGCGGAGGATCAGTGAGGCAAAGATCTCCGGATGGAGTTCCCACTCCCCCGGATGAAAAACCTGTCGGCTTAAAAAGTCCGCTTCCCAGTTGTCCACTCCTTGGATGTAGATTGCTGACAGATAACAAGAGTGGGTCTCCGCCAATCAAATTATCTTGGATACTTCTTTCATCGCTAAGGAACTCCTTGTTCCCCCTTGATGATTGATGTAAGCCACAGTCGTGATGTTGTCCGACTGGAATCTGATCAATTTGGCCAAAGCCAACTGAGGCCACGCCTGAAGCGCATCGAAAATTGCTCTCAACTCCAGAATATTGATTGGAAGTAGAGACTCCACCTGAGTCTATACTCCCTGAGCCTTCAGGGAATTTCAGACTGCACCCCAGCCTAATAGACTGCCGTCCATTGTCACTATCACTCACAAGGGTCTGTGGAAGCACATCCCTTGGGACAGATGATCCGGCGACAACCACCAAAGAAGAGAGTCTCTGGTCTCCTGGTCCAGATTTATCTGAGGAGATACATCTGCATAATCCCCATTCCACTGTCCGAGCATGCACAGTTGCAGTGGTCTGAGATGAAATCGAGCAAACGGAATGATATCCATTGCCGCCACCATCAATCCGATTACCTTCATGCACTGAGCCACTGATGGCCGAGGATTGGACTGAAGGGCTCGGCATGTATTTAGAATCTTTGATTTTCTGACCTCCATCAGAAAAATCTTCATTGATATAGAATCTATTAGAGTTCCCAAGAAGGGAACCCTTGTCTGCGGAATTAGTGAACTTTTTTCTAGATTCACCTTCCATCCGTGAGTTCTCAGAAAGGACAACACCGTGTCTGTATGAGACCTTGTCAGATGATAAATTGACACCTGGATCAGAATATCATACAGATAAGGTGCTACTGCAATGCCCCGTGGCCTGAGAACTGCCAGAAGGGACCCTAGAAAATTCTTGGAACTGTCGCTAGGCCAAACGAAAGAGCAACAAATTGTTAACGCTTGTCTAGAAAAGAGAATCTCAGAAAACGATAGTGGTCTGGATAATAAGGAATGAGAAGATAAGCGTCCTGTTACTCTATTGTGGACATGAAATGACCTTGCTGAACAAAAGGCAGAATAGTCCTTATAGTCACCATCTTGAAAGTTGGGACTCTTACAAAACGATTTAATGTTTTCAGAGTCAGGATTGGTCTGAACGAATGTTCTTTCTTTGGGACAATGAACAGATTTGAATAAAAACCCAAACCCTGTTCCTGCTGAGTAACTGGGATAATCACCCCTGAAAGTTCTAAGTCTGAAACACACTTCCGAAAAAGCCTCAGCCTTCACAGGGTTTGTTGGAACATGAGAAAGAATCTTCCAATGGCATGGGAGGTTTTATTCTGAAACCTATTCGATACCCTAGAGAAACAATATCCTGAATCCACTGATTTTGAACAGAATCTGTCCAAATGTCTTGAAATAATTTCAATCTGCCCCCCCACCAGTTGAACTGGTTTGAGGGCCGCACCTTCATGCAGTCTCAAGGGCTGGATTTGGTTTCTTATAAGGCTTGGATTTATTCCAGTTCGGATATGGTCTCCAATTAGATCCAGAGGCCTTAGGGGAAGGAGAGGTTTTTTGTTCTCTATTCTGATGAAAGGAACAAAAATGAGTGGGAGCTTTAAACTTACCCCTAGATTTCTTATCTTGGGGCAGAAAAACTCCCTTTCCCCGAGTGATAGTGGAGATAATAGAATCCAATTGAGAACCAAATAAATGATTACCTTGAAATGATAGAGATAGTAATCTAGATTTAGGCACCATGTCAGCATTCCAAGATTTAAGCCATTAAGCTCTTCTAGTTAGAATAGCTAAAAACATAGATTTAATATCAATTTTAATGACATCAAATATAGCATCACAAAATAAATAATTAACATGTTGAAGTAAAAGAACAATGCGTGACAGTTAAGGATCTGATAACTGCTGTGCTAAGCTGTCCAAACAAAAAGTTGAAGCAGCAGCATCATCAGCCATATAAATAGCAGGTCTAAGAATATAGCCAGTATGTTAATATGCCCTTCTAAAATAAGATTCAATCTTCCTATCTAAAGGATCCTTAAAAGAAATACTATCTACCATAGGTATATTAGTACGTTTGGCAAGAGTGGAAATAGCCCCATCAACCTTAGGGACTTTTCCCCAAAACTCTAAATTGGCCACAAGTAAAGGATACAGCTTCTTAAACCAAGAAGAAGGGTTAAAAGAAATACCAGGCTTAGACCATTCTTTATTAATCATATTAGACATAGCATCTGGAATAGGAAAAACTGCAGGAGTAACCTCAGAAGTTTTTTTAAAAAACAGAATTCAAACAATTACTAGTGTTGTTATCAAGAGAACTAGACTCCCCAATACCCAAAGTAAACAATACTTCCTTTAATAAAGAACGAATATATTCAATCTTAAAAAAAAGGAAATGTATTCTTACCTGATAAATTGATTTCTTCTACGATACGAGTCCACGGATTTCATCTGTATATATAGCTCCTCCCTTCCCTCCACCTCCAGTCATTCGACCAAAGTTAGGAAGAGAAAGGAAAAGCCAAGGGTGCAGAGGTGACTGAAGTTTAACTAAAATAAAAAATACACCTGTCTTAAAAAATAACAGGGTGGGCCGTGGACTTGTCGTATCATAGAAGAAATCAATTTATCAGGTAAGAATAAATTTCCTTTTCTTCTACAAGATACGACGAGTCCATGGATTTCATCCTTACTTGTGGGATACAATACCAAAGCTACAGGACACGGATAAAAGGGAGGGACAAGACAGGGGCCTAAACGGAAGGCACCACTGCTTGAAGAACCTTTCTCCCAAAACCAGCCTCTGAAGAAGCAAAAGTATAAAATTTGGAAAAAGTATGATGAGACGATCAAGTTGCAGCCTTGCAAATCTGTTCAACAGCAGCATCATTTTTAAATGCCCATGAGAAAGCCACAGCCTTGGTGGAATGAGCCGTAATTCTTTCAGGAGGCTGCTGTCCAGCAGTCTCATACGCCAGACAGATGATACTCTTCAGCCAAAAAGAAAAAAGAGGTAACCGTAGCTTTCTGACCTCTACGCTTTCCAGAAAAAACAATGAATAATGAAGATGATTGACAGAAATCCTTAGTCGCCTGCAAGTAAAACTTCAGGGCACGGACCACATCAAGGTTATGCAACATACGCTCCTTCTTAGAAGAGGGGTTAGGACATAACGAAGGAACCACAATTTCCTGATTAATATTCTTATTAGAAACAACCTTAGGAAGAAGACCAGGTTTGGTATGCAAAACCACCTTATCAGAATGGAAGATAAGATAAGGCGAATCACATTGTAACGCTGAAAGCTCAGAAACTCTACGAGCAGAAGAAATAGCAACTAAAAACAAAACTTTCCAAGATAACAACTTAATATCTATGGAATGCATGGATTCAAACGGAACCCCTTTAAGAACATTAAGAACTAGATTCAAACTCCAGGGTGGAGCAATTGGTCTAAACACAGGCTTAATTGTGGTTAAGGCCTGACAAAAAGACTGAACGTCTGGAACATTTGCCAAACGTTTATGTAGCAAAATTGACAAAGCAGAGATTTGTCCATTCAAGGAACTTGCTGACAGCCCTTTCTCCAATCCTTCCTGGAGAAAAGACAGAATTCTGTGAATCCTAACGTTACTTCATGAGTAGCCCTTGGATTCACACCAAAAAAGATATTTACGCCATATCTTATGATAGATCCTTCTAGTGACAGGCTTACGTGCCTGAATCAAAGTATCAATGACCGCATCACAAAAACCCCGCTTAGATAAGATCAAGCATTCAATCTCCAAGCAGTCAGCTGTAGAGAAACTAGATTTGGATGTTGAAAAGGACCTTGAATGAGAAGGCAGAGAGGACATGTCCACTAGATCTGCATACCAAGTCCTGCGTGGCCACGCAGGCGTGATTAGAATTACTGAAGCCCTCTCCTGCTTGATCCGAGCAATCACCCGGGGAAGGAGAGGAAATGGTGGAAACACATAAGCTAGATTGAACGACCAAGGCACTGCCAAGGCATCTATTAGTTCTGCCTGAGGATCCCTCGACCTGGATCCGTATCTTGGGAGCTTGGCATTCTGTCGAGACGCCATCAGATCCAATTCCGGTCTGCCCCAGCGGAGGATCAGTGAGGCAAAGACCTCCGGATGGAGTTCCCACTTGTCACAGTACTGTCTCTTTAAGATGTGGATCTGCTTTAGCCTCATTTTCGTTTTTTAATTCCTTTATAAGCAATGTAGCCTATAGCTTCATTGCTTGGTATTAGCTGGTTGACTCCTGTCAATACTCAGCCCACTCCTTTCCTTGTATCGTTTATTGAACAAGTTTCAGATTCCCTGCTACTTGCTGCAGTCTGCCTGTGATACCTGTGCCTCTCCGCAATTATCCCTGTCATCTGAGCAGTACCGCTTCTCCGCAACTCAGTCTCCTGGCAAGACTCCAGTTCTCCGTGCATCAGAACTTCCTCTGACGTCACGGGCGGCCGCTCCAACTTACACACTGCCTCCAAGCTGACACCGAGTTTGTTCAGCTTGTCTGAACCGGATCGTACAGCTCAATTCCTACAGAGAGCTCACTTCCATTCATCCTCTGCTTGATAATACAGTAATCCAGCACACCGGATCCTGCACTTTCACTGGTACTCGGTGAGCTTATAGTCCTTTTCAATTTTCATTTATCTGCTTGTCTTAAAACTCATGTTTCTGCCATACTTATTTAGTCTGCTTAATGAGTACAGGGAAACAAAGGCTAACACTAAGCATATGTTATCCTTTCCTCTGACTCAAGATATTAAACTTCTTATAATCATTGCCATTGTTTTACAGATTAATAATGGTAGTGAATTAAAGGGACAAACACCATATTTTTATATAAAGATTTATTCAAGCATATTATTTGATAAAGGTACTTGTTTATATTGCAAATTCAGATTAATTATTTGGGTTGTTAAAGAAATACCAAGCCTAAAGAAAAAGACCATAGTGATGGATCCTATGGAACTCTCCAATTATGTTGCAACATTAGATCAAAAAGTAGATCAGTTAAATGTTGGTCTTAGGGAGTTGCAGGTAGAGAATCAGACACTTAGAAAAATTATACAAGATAGTTTAAAACCCATACAACCCCAAAACAGAAATGATTAATGAACCACCTGTAAGTCCTCCAGAAAAATTTTCTGGAGACCGAAAACATTTCAGGCAGTTTCTGAATTCATGTATACTTTTCATCACTTTGAAACCTAAAACTTTTAGTACTGATAAAATAAAGGTATTAACTGTCATATCCTACCTCAGAGGAGAGCCTAGGGCATGGACGGATACCCTTTTTGAACGGAATGATCCTATACTAAACTCCATTGATGATTTTTTTAAAGCCCTTTCCTCTTTATATGAGGATCCACACAAACAGCTAACAGCTGATAACAAATTAAGGTCTCTCAGACAGCAAAAAAGGGCAGTTGAGGATTACATTTCGGAATTTAAAATTTGGCAGCAAGATTCAGGTTGGAACCAGATTTCCCTAAGAAATCAATTCAGGATTGGTCTCTCAGAGTCAATTAAAGATGAATTTGCAAGAATAGATTTGCCAGAAGATCTTGAACAATTGATGCAGCTTTCAATTAAGATTGACCACAGACTCAGGGAAAGAAAGTTAGAAAAATCAACCCATGACTCACATACAAAATTGACAGATAATAGATTAACATCACACACACAACGTTCAGCTGATGAACCTATGGACATCAGAGTAATCAGAGGACCCCTGTCCCCAGAAGAAAAACTAAGACGTAGGACAAACCATCTATGTCTCTATTGTGGTTCTAAAGATCATGAGGTTACAGCTTGCCCATCCCTCAAGAAACAAAAAAAGGGTAAGCCAGAATTATCAAATTCTGCAATTTTGTCTCTAACCACAGAAATGACTAACTGTTTACTTCCTGTCTCATTACAGTGGGATCACCAACTCTTCCACTCTAAAGCAGTCATAGATTCCGGAGCTTTTTCCTGTTACATTGACACAAACTATGTTAAATTGAATAAAATTCCCCTTATTGCAAAAAACAAACCTGTAATGGTGCGTCTTATTGATGGTAAACAGTTAGAAACAGGACCAATAACACATCAAACAATTCCAATCCTGGTGACCACCCACACATCTCACAGGGAATACATTACATTTGATGTGATACAATCTCCTATTTTCCATATAGTGTTAGGGTTACAATGGTTACAAACACACCAACCCACAATTAACTGGACTACCAGTACATTTGATTTTAATTCAGAATATTGTAAGACAACATGCAATCCACAGATACCTCTATTAGCACTAACAGAGTCAAATCTTCCCATAGAGTATCAAGATCTTAAACAGGTTTTCAGTAAAATAGAGGCAGAAAATCTGCCTCCCCATCGTCCATATGACTGTCCAATAGATCTAATCCCAGGTTCTGATATACCATACGGACACATATTTCCCCTTTCAGAACCAGAACTACAGAATCTAAAAACTTACATAAATGATAACTTAAGAAAAGGTTTTATAAGACCCTCAACCTCTCCGGCTGGAGCAGGTATATTTTTTGTCAGAAATAAAGATCAAACATTACGGCCAATAGTAGACTACAGGGAATTAAATAAAAGAACACTCAAAGACAGATATCCATTACCCTTGATCCCTGAACTTATTGAGAGGCTTAAAGGCGCAACCATCTTTACAAAACTTGATCTAAGAGGAGCCTATAACCTCATCTGAATAAGACCAGGAGATGAGTGGCTAACCGCGTTCAGAACAAGGTATGGACTGTATGAATATACAGTCATGCCTTTTGGGCTGTGTAACGCCCCAGCCACATTTCAGCGATTTATAAATGACATTTTCAGGGATTTATTAGACACATCCATGGTAATATATCTAGATGACATTCTCATATATTCATCCAATTATCAGGACCACGTTAAACATGTCTGTGCAGTTCTACATAGATTGAAAGCACACAGTCTTTATGCTAAGCTTGAAAAATTTATTTTTCATACACAAAATATTACATTTCTGGGATATAACATAACACCAAGTGGCATTTCAATGGAACCTAATAAAATTCAGGTTATCCTTGATTGGCGCAGACCAAGGAATAAACGTGACATTCAAAAGTTCCTTGGGTTTTCAAACTTCTACCGCAAATTCATTAAAAACTTTGCTGGTATAACTAAACCCTTAACAAATCTCACCAAATCAGACAACCCTTTTAACTGGACACCAGAGACTGAACAAGTCTTCCAGTTCCTAAAAACAAGTTTTACTACAGCACCAATTCTTAAATATCCAGATCCCAATCTCCAATATATATTAGAAGTCGATGCTTCTCAATATGCAATTGGAGCCATCCTTTCTCAACGAAATTCCCCACAAGAACGTATGCATCCAATAGCTTTCTACTCACGGGTTTTAACTACTTCTGAACTAAATTATCACGTCGGTGAGAAGGAGTTACTCGCTATGAAAGCAGCATTGGAGCATTGGAGGCATCTTCTTGAGGGTACAACAATTCCAATTCAGATCATAGGAATTTACAATACCTAAAAACCCACAAAACTCTCACCTCCAGACAAGTTAGATGGAGTCTGTTCTTCTCTAGGTTTTCCTATATCATTACATACAGACCTGCATCTAAAAATTCTAAAGCAGATATTTTATCAAGATTACCTGAGAAACCCACCAACTCTAAGTATCATGGCACTGTAATTCCTGACATATGCATACAGAATACCCTTGGAATTCTTTATGAACAAGACGGAAACCTCCAACAGGAACAACTCTTGGATTGTACTTTTCCTAATGAAAAGCTAGTAAAACGTAATGATGGACTATATTATTATTCCAACAGACTATACGTACCACCATCTCGGAGAACTTCCTTACTAAATAGTCTGCATGACAATAAACTCTCTGGTCACCCTGGGATTCATAGAACCATTGAATTGACTAAAAGATCGTACTGGTGGCCAAAGATGCAAGAGGACATAAGAAGCTACATACAACGTTGTGAGACTTGCACTACCTCCAAAATAGACAAACAAAAAACAATCGGATATTTACTCTCTCTACCGGCTCCAGAAAAACCATGGACTCACATAGCCACTGATTTTATCGTGGAATTACCAAACTCAGATGATAAAAAAACGATTATGGTGGTAGTAGACCTATTCACCAAGATGTCTCATTTTATTCCTTACCATAAATTGCCTACATCTCTAGAAACCGCCAATTTACTTATTCAACATGTTGTAAAGTTACATGGATTACCCCAATCCATAACAACGGATAGGGGAACGCAATTTACATCTCGACTATGGAAGGAATTATGTAATGCATTACAAATCGAAAGACGGTTAAGTACTGCCTATCACCCCCAGACTAATGGGCAATGTGAGAGAACCAATCAATGGTTAGAAGAATACCTAAGGTGTTATGTAACACAACATCAGGATGATTGGTCCTCCTTACTTCCATTAGCAGAATTCGCTCACAACAACTCCTACCACACCTCCATACAAACTACTCCTTTTTTCGCAAACTATGGTTTTCACCCCACGTTCCATCTCAACACTCACATAGACAGTGCTTGTCCGGTTGTGACTGACACAACCAACACGAAAGCAGAAATGTTCTCCATTCTTTCTGATAACATTAAGTCAGCTCAGACTAGACAACAAAATTATTATAATTTACGAAGAAGGCCATCACCTAACTACGCTCCTGGTGACCTAGTTTGGTTATCCACGAAACATTTACGTTTAACAACCCCTACTAGGAAATTGAATAAATTCTTCATTGGACCCTTTCCCATCATTAAAGTGGTAAATAGCAATGCTGTCACTCTTGATTTACCTTCCCACTATAAGATTCATCCAACTTTTCATGTAAGTTTATTGAAGCCCTATGTTGCCCTGAGAGGGGCTGCATTGCATTCTGCTCATCAACCACCACTTGTACCAGAAACAGAATTTGAAATACAAAGTATCCTTGATTCAAGGATGGTTTTGGGAAAACTGCAATATTTGATCCATTGGAAGGGTTATTCATCGGAAGATGATTCCTGGGAACCCTCTGCTAACTTGTCAGCTCCTTGTTTGGTCTCCCTCTTTCATAGACGACATCCGGATCGTCCACGACCTTGAACCACAGAGTGGTTCATTTTGGGGGGGCCCTCTGTCACAGTACTGTCTCTTTAAGATGTGGATCTGCTTTAGCCTCATTTTCGTTTTTTACTTCCTTTATAAGCAATGTAGCCTATAGCTTCATTGCTTGGTATTAGCTGGTTGACTCCTGTCAATACTCAGCCCACTCCTTTCCTTGTATCGTTTATTGAACAAGTTTCAGATTCCCTGCTACTTGCTGCAGTCTGCCTGTGATACCTGTGCCTCTCCGCAATTATCCCTGTCATCTGAGCAGTACCGCTTCTCCACAACTCAGTCTCCTGGCAAGACTCCAGTTCTCCGTGCATCGGAACTTCCTCTGACGTCACGGGCGGCCGCTCCAACTTACACACTGCCTCTACGCTGACGCCGAGTTTGTTCAGCTTGTCTGAACCGGATCGTACAGCTCAATTCCTACAGAGAGCTCACTTCCATTCATCCTCTGCTTGATAACACAGTAATCCAGCACACCGGATCCTGCACTTTCACTGGTACTCGGTGAGCTTATAGTCCTTTTCAATTTTCATTTATCTGCTTGTCTTAAAACTCATGTTTCTGCCATACTTATTTAGTCTGCTTAATGAGTACAGGGAAACAAAGGCTAACACTAAGCATATGTTATTCTTTACTCTGACTCAAGATATTAAACTTCTTATAATCATTTCCATTGTTTTACAGATTAATAATGGTAGTGAATTAAAGGGACAAACACCATATTTTTATATAAAGATTTATTCAAGCATATTATTTGATAAAGGTACTTGTTTATATTGCAAATTCAGATTAATTATTTGGGTTGTTACACCACTCCCCCGGATAAAAAACCTGTCAGCTTAAAAAGTCCGCTTCCCAGTTGTCCACTCCTTGGATGTAGATTGCTGACAAATAACAAGAGTGGGTCTCCGCCCATCGAATTATCTTGGATACTTCTTTCATCGCTAAGGAACTCCTTGTTCCCCCTTGATGATTGATGTAAGCCACAGTCGTGATGTTGTCCGACTGGAATCTGATAAATTTGGCCAAAGCCAACTGAGCCCACACCTGAAGCGCATCGAAAATTGCTCTCAACTCCAGAATATTGATTGGAAGTAGAGACTCCACCTGAGTCTATACACCCTGAGCCTTCAGGGAATTTCAGACTGCAACCCAGCTTAATAGACTGGCGTCCGTTGTCACTATCACCCACAAGGGTCTGTGAAAGCACGTCCCTTGGGACAGATGATCCGGCGACAACCGGACCTCCATCAGAAAAATCTTCATGGATATAGAATCTATTAGAGTTCCCAAGAAGGGAACCCTTGTCTGCGGAATTAGTGAACTTTTTTCTAGATTCACCTTCCATCCGTGAGTTTTCAGAAAGGACAACACTGTGTCTGTATGAGACCTTGTCAGATGATAAGTTGACACCTGGATCAGAATATCATACAGATAAGGTGCTACTGCAATGCCCCGCGGTCTGAGAACCGCCAAAAGGGACCCTATAACCTTCGTGAAGATCCTGGGAGCAGTGGCCAACCCGAAGGGGAGAGCCACGAACTGAAAATGTTTGTCCAGGAAGGCAAACCTTAGGTACTGATGATGATCCTTGTGGATAGGAATATGAAGGTATGCATTCTTTAAGTCCACGGTAGTCATGAATTGACCCTCCTGGATCATTGGCAAAATTGTTTGAATAGTCTCCATTTTGAAAGAAGGGACTCTGATAAACTTGTTTAGACTTTTGAGATCTAAAATGGGTCTGAACATTCCCTCTTTTTTGGGAACCATGAAAAGATTTGAGTAAAACCCCTGCCCCAGTTCCTGTATGGGAACGGGACAAATTACTCCCATAGTAGAGAGGTCTTTAACACAATGTAAGAACGCCTCTCTTTTTATCTGGTCTACAGACAATCGTGAAAGAAGGAACCTTCCCCTTGGGGAGGAACCTTTGAATTCCAGTTGATACCCGTGGGTCACAATTTCCAGTGTCCAGGGATCCTGAACATCTCTTGCCCAAGCCTGGGCAAAGAGAGAAAGTCTGCCCCCTACTAGATCCGGTCCCGGATCGGGGGCCACCCCTTCATGCTGTCTTGGTAGCAGCAGTGGGCTTCTTGGGTTGTTTACCCTTGTTCCAAGCCTGGTTGGGTCTCCAGACGGACTTGGCCTGAGCAAAAATCCCTTCCTGTTTTGTGGAGGATGAGGAAGGAATTCCCTTAAAGTTTCGAAAGGAACGAAAATTGCTCTGTCTACCTTTCTGTTTCAGTGTTTTATCCTGAGGTAAGATGTCCCTTACCTCCCGTAATGTCTGAAATAATCTCCTTTAAGTCAGGACCAAATAGAGTCTTCCCCTTGAAAGGAATAGACAAAAGCTTGGTTTTAGATGACACATCCGCAGACCAAGACTTCAACCACAGGGCTCTGCGCGCTAAAATGGTAAAACCTGCATTCTTAGCCACTAACTTAGCGATCTGAAAAGCGGCGTCAGTGACAAAGGAATTAGCCAATTTTAAGGCCCTAATTCTATCCATTATTTCCTCTAAGGAAGTCTCAGTCTTTAGAGATTCTTGCAGGGCATCAAACCAAAAGTCAGCCGCAGTTGTAACTGGTACAATGCAGGCCGTCGGTTGTAAAAGGAAACCCTAATGAACAAAAAGTTTCTTTAGCAGACCCTCCAATTTTTTATCCATAGGATCTTTGAAAGCACAACTGTCCTCAATCGGTATAGTTGTACACTTAGCTAGAGTAGAAATAGCACCCTCCACCTTAGGGACTGTCTGCCAAGAATCCCGCACAGTGTCAGGTATAGGGTACATCTTTTTGAACATAGAGGAAGGGGAGAACGGGATACCCGGCCATTCCCACTCCTTGGAGACAATCTCCGAAATTCTCTTAGGAACCGGAAAGGTATCTGAGTAAGTAGGGACTTCCAGATATCTTTCCATCTTACACAATTTTTCTGGAGGGACCACAATAGAGTCACAATCATCCAGAGTCAATAAAACCTCCCGTAGCAATAAGCGGAGGTGTTCCAATTTAAATCTAAAGGACATGATGTCCGAATCTGATTGGGGTAAAGCACTACCTGAGTTAGACAGCTCCCCCTCAGACAAAGTCAACTTACCCTCCACTTCAGAAGTCTGGGAGGGTAAATCAGAGATAGCCATCAAAGCATCAGAAGCTACAGGGAGACCCTGTGATTCTGATCTGCTACGCTTGCCTTGTAACCCTGGTAACTTGGACAAAACCTCTGTAAGGGTAGAAGACATAACTGTAGCCATATCTTGTAAAGTAAAAGAAGCAGACAACGATGGCGCAGCTTGAGCTGGTGTTAAAGGCTGTGACGCTTGGGGAGGATATTGCGGCAAATCTTGACTCTCAGTGGAAAGAGAATCATCCTTCAAAAATAATGTCTCTTTACCCTGTACTGCTTTCTCCACACAATTGTCACAAAGAGTGACAGGTGGTTCCACAGTGGCATCTAAACACATGCGACATGTATCCTGACCCATGTTTTCCATAACAACAAATGCAAGTTACCAACTTAGTCAGATTTCTTTTATTGAACAAAAGTATACTGTCTCTTTAAATGAAAAAATCTTTAAATTACAAAAAACGTGCACTCTGTCTTTAATAAAAACTTTATTTGTATACCAAATAAATTTGAGTCAAAATTCTATCTTTACTGTGTGTACTGTGACTTTAAGAATAAATAACGTTTATTTTTCTGGCAAAAAAATGAAGTCTTTTATCCCACAAAAAAATAACAAAATTTAAGCCACACGGATAGCTTTGCAATGACTTTCACATTGATCGTTAGAGAGAAACAGGAGTTAGAACTCCAGTCACCCTGCCACAGCTCTGCTGCGGCTCCTACCTGTCTCCGGATGATAACCAGACTAAATTATCACTGCAATGGCGCTTTTCAACTTGCCCAAGTGAAATCCCCAGCGTCAGCCACAGTAAATAAAAACATCCAATATACCCAATAGCTGCCAGCCCAGAGAAAAATTATAAAAATCTTTGAAGCCAGAAAATTTTATCAGGGTATAAATATCCCAGTGATCTAGGTCATACTACCTAACTGTCTGGGAGTTAATCACTACTGATAGAGAAATATAATTCAGAGTTCTGCTGCAAGCCCCTGAAAATAAATTGCACCTACCTCCATGCTGAGTAACAGCATGACGTTCCTCACAGTGTCCAGAGGTCCACTATCTCCTCCAGAGGTCCTGTGGATAAGAAAAAAAAGCCTTAGGCAAAATCACTAAGTCCATCTCCAGGCAACACCAAAAGGGGAGGCATAGTGAAGTAAAACTCCACCAGTTCCTCACAATTGGTCTTCCAGAAGCTGCCCAGAATAAAAATAGTACCCACAGGCACCATTTAAAATAAAAAAACACTTGATTGAAGAATCACTAACACAGGCAAAGAGAATGA
>NW_026511637.1:0-22601 GCF_027579735.1 Bombina bombina
TTTGTACTGGCAGACATTCTGCCAGTACTTAAGATGGCGGGGACAATTGTGGGGTGGGGGAGGGAAGGGAGCTGTTTGGGAGGGATCAGGGGGTGTGATGTGTCAGGTGGGAGGCTGATCTCTACACTAAAGCTAAAATTAACCCTGCAAGCTCCCTACAAGCTACCTAATTAACCCCTTCACTGCTAGACATAATACACGTGTGATGCGCAGCGGCATTTAGCGGCCTTCTAATTACCAAAAAGCAACGCCAAAGTCATATATGTCTGCTATTTCTGAACAAAGGGGATCCCAGAGAAGCATTTACAACCATTTGTGACATAATTGCTCAAGCTGCTTGTAAATGATTTCAGTGAGAAACCTAAAATTGAGAAAAATTTAACGTTTTTTTTTAATTTGATCGCATCTGGCGGTGAAATGGTGGCATGAAATATACCAAAATGGGCCTAGATCAATACTTTGGGTTGTCTACTACACTACACTAAAGCTAAAATTAACCCTAGAAGCTCCCTACATGCTCCCTAATTAACCCCTTCACTGCTGGGCATAATACACGTGTGGTGCGCAGTGGCATTTAGCGTCCTTCTAATTACCAAAAAGCAACAACAAAAGCCATACATGTCTGCTATTTCTGAGCAAAGGGGATCCCAGAGAATAATTTACAACCATTTATGCCATAATTGCACAAGTTGTTTGTAAATAATTTCAGTGAGAAACCAAAAGTTTGTGAAAAAAATTGTGAAAAAGTGAATGATTTTCTTTAGATAAAAATTGGAACCAAAGCACCTAAAAGGCTGGGTCTGAACAAAGTTAATTAAACCAATTTGCTTCAAAATAAAAATTACACTTTAATTCTTTACAGACATGGATCCATGTTAAAACCATACATAATAAAAAACAACTTAAAATTCTTTAAAACAATAAAGGAATCACTGATGATTCTCTTGCAGGTAACTGGTACAGACCTATCTATACTGGTATCCCAGTATCTCTGGGTACGGCGGTCCCCTTTCTAGGTGGGATGTGCCTATGTACCTGATATTATGGTAGACTCCCTAAATAATGTGAGTGGTGCTTTAAGTGCAAATATGTGCTAGAGGATACCAAATCCTTCTATGTGATCAATGAACAATAAAAATTTAAAAATAACAAGGTGGTGGTGTATTGAAGTAACGGTGATGAGTATTAAAACTTGAATAAAATAATATTGATGCAGATAATAAACAATCCAAAATATCAATTGTGAATATTCAAACAGATAAGAAATATAACTATAAGCAAGAAGTCGCAAATGTGAAAACAAAAACAAAAACAAAGACAAAAACAAAAACAGTCCTCCAAATGATGGTGTTAAATCCAAATTGCAGTGTTCACTCCATATAATAAAAGTGATTGTAATAAAAAACACAAAATGAAAAAACCAAGCTAAAAAATCAGTGGCCACTGTAAAATATGAGCATAACAAGTCAATCCTGTGAAGAGAAAAATATTTTCCTTCAACCTTAGCAGTACCGGACAATGGTGATATATCAAAGTCTCATCCGGGGCCCGGCTGACCCAAATCGCACCTAAAATTAAAAACAAACACACAATAGTGCAGAGCGTAATCTCTCAAGTAAAATAAAAGGAGGAAGACTCACCAGTCGACGCGTTTCGGTCTGTGCTAGACCTTTTTCAAGTCTTGAAACAAACAAACAAACAAACAAAAAAAAACATTTTGGACAGCTAGTTATAAAATGTGACCAGAATGACATGCAAGGTAAGAAATTGGAAGCCAGGCTAAATCTCGCAAACCTTTGGTTTGTGAGGCAGTTGAGCTAACCACCGAGCCACAGCAACCCCATGGAGCAAATGCTTGGAGGGCCAGTACCAATTGTTTTTCTGGTTTTACATCAGCAATGCAAGAAACAGGATACAAGTAGCCAAGAGTCCAGTTGACTTAAAAAAAAAAAAAAAAAAAAAAAGGAATTTTGAAATATACAATTCCACTACTAAATTCCCAGCTGTAGACAGGCAGAGCACCATGCATACTCAGCACCTAGAGCACAATTTAAATTGTTGGCCATTCTTTTGCAGTAGTAGATGAGCTATCAACTGGGCCAATGCAACTTGTTATTCTAAAAGACGACAGGTCAAACTCATATTCTTCTTCTAATCCAAGAACCAATGTACACATGCAAAGAAATAAAGAGATAACGTAGTTTAAAATATATATATATATATATATATATATATATTATAATAATAATAATAATAATAATAATAATAATAATAATAAAAATAATAACCCCCCCAAAAAACAAAATCTTTGGACAGCTAGTTGTGAAATATTACCAGAAGGACATGCAACATAAGAACTTAGTGACTGCAGCCAGATTTATTGCGTTGCATTAATGGACAAAATAAAATAGAATACACTTTGGAATTTTGAATTACTAGTTGTTACTTAAAGGCCCCGATGACCACACACCCATAGCTGTATTTAAAGCCTCAACCTTTCTCTCCAAAAGCAGCTGCGATAACCACTGAGTTGCAACACCTTGAAGTAATAGCCGACGACGGGACCAGTAAACATACTTTTTCTCATTTTAGACCCTAATAAATAGAAATAGTATATAAGCAGTAAGTTGCTTTAAGGAAATCCAGCACCCTTAGCAGGAATCAGACCCACAACCGCTTACTTGCAAGAAAATGGACCAAACCAATCCTGCACAATGGCTAATTGCAAAATGCTGGTAAAAAAATCAAAGCATTACATCAGCCCTATGTAATCTGCACCCATAGCAGGATTAAAACGCTCTAGCCTATGTTTACACGGCTGCTTTCTAACCCACTAAACCACAAAGGCAATCTCTGTGCAGGGCCAAACATGAAAGTACCCATTATATCCATCTTTGAAAAGGCTAGCCAGAACACAGTACACCACCAGAAAGCTGTGGAGCAGTGGTAAGTTGGTGGGCTAGCAAACACAGGGTCAGTGGTTCGAGCCTACCCTGTGACATCCAAAAAGGCATAGTTGCTTAAATTGGTTGATATGGGATTAATCTGGCCATTCTGTAAGGGATATGATCTGGTAATATAAGGGATACGGGAAATATTAGGGATCAGATAGAAGGGGGATAAAACTGGGAGTTGGCCATTCCATATGGGATATGTAAAATATAGGGGTAGAAAGGGGAGGCTAATAAAAATAGCATAGGAAGAGGTAGAAGGGGGTGGGGGAAGAAAATAGCAGAGGGATGAGTAGTTGGAAGGGGGTGGGGAAAGAGGATTAGGGAGTAGAAGGGGACTGAAAATGGGTGGGGAAAGTAAATAGGACAGTGGAAGGGAGAATAGAGAGGAATTGGAAGGGGGGTGGAAGCTGGGAAGAGGAGAGGGAGGAGATAGTGGATAGGAAGGAGTTGGGTTGAAAGAAAATAGGAGAGGGAGGAGTTGGATGTCAGAAGAGGGAAGGGAGGTGGCAGTCTGTAAATGGGATAGTTGGGTGGGGAAAGTAATAGGACAGTGCGAGAAAGATAGGAGGAGAGGGAGGAGATAAGAAACAGTTGGGTGGGGAAAGAAAAATAGGAGTGGGACGAGTTGGATGCCAGAACAGGGAAGTGAGGTGGCACTCTGAAAATAGGATAGGGAGAAGTTGGGTGGGGAAGTAGAAGAGAGAGAGGAATTGGAGGGGGAAAGAAAAATAGGAGGAGTTAGATGAGATCCTTTTTCACCCTTTGCGCAGCAAGACTCCTCCCCCTACTACTACTACTTTATTTTCCCCACCAATCATCCTACCCTTTCCAGGATCCTCACATCTCTCTTCCATTCCCTTAACACTCCCCGAGATGCACATCCCTTTCCTCTCCTGCACTTAACAGACCCCATAGCCCTACATCACCTAACCAGACTACTGTACCTCAATTGCACCCCACTACTCTATTCCAGTCCCAGAACTTATTGTTACCCCCCACAACCAACCCAGACTACTCCCACCCTTATCACACAGCTCCCTCTATCAGATCCACTATTGCCCCCTCCTAACTACTTCTATCCACATCTTAATCCTTCAATTGCACCCCGCTACACTATTCCAGTCCCAGAACCTATTATTACTAGCCACAACACTCAGCTGCTCCAGGCTACTGCCACCCTTATCACACAGCTCCCACTAACAGATCCACTATTTCCCCACCCACTTTTATCCACATCTGGCATATTACACAATCATACTCCAGTTTAATCACATACACACACTAGTCCACTACTTACACACCAACTTCCAGGAGAACGGCTGTAGCATCTTGAGACAAGCCGCAGATGGGACTCGAACCGCTGACCTTGTGCTTGCTAGCCCGACAACTTACCACAGCTCCACTGCAGCTCGCTGGTAACGAAAGCAAAGCTGATCTGACATTGGAAATAACGGGTACTGTCATTTTTATCCCAACTCACATAAAGCGATGGTGGCTTAATAAGCAATCTTGTAAACGCAAGGTTGAGAGTTTTAATCCTGCTGGGGGGAACAGGACTATTGTAGTGTATTGTCTTCTAGGGACATATCACAAATAGCTTGATGATTTTATTTCCTGAAAGCAACTCACTGCTTATATATTATCTCTCCAAATATTGGTCTAAAATGAGAAAAACAGTGGATACAGATCCTGTCTTCCTTTGGCTTTGTAAAGCATTGTGGCTCAAGGGACTTATATACTTTGTCTTGCATTAATGTTCTAAATTGGTCAAAGCAATGGGTACATGCCCTTCAATATCCTTTCATGATGTGCCATTGTGTTTAAGAGGTTTTTTCTTCCAAGCAAGTGGTTGTGGTTATGATTCCACTTATTGTTCTAACACCTTGGTCCATTTTATTTCCTTAAGGCAACTCATTGCTTATACGCTATTTTTATATATATATATATATATATATATATATATATATATAAATGTAGTTGTGTCAAAAATGAGAAAAATAATAACTACTGGTCTTGTCGGTATGTATCAAGTCAGGATGTTGTGGCTTAGTGGTTGTTACAGCTGCCTTTGGACCTGTAGGTTGATGGTTCGAATCCAGTTACCTCTTTGTGGTCGAAAACTTTAGCGCTTTTATGAAATTGCTTGCATTAATGGTCTAAAAGGATTAAAGCAATGGGGAGAGGTCCTGAAAAGAACCTGCCAGGGTTCTGCCGTGGCTCAGTGGTTCGAGTGGCTAACCCACGAACCGAAAGTTGTGAGTTTGAATCTGCCTGCAGTCGCTGTTTGCTTATGTTGTGTGTCCATCTGGTAATAATGTACAACCAGCTTTCTAAAGAGTTTGTTTTATTTTGAAAATATTTTTTTACAAAAATGATATATTTATATATTTATATTATAAAAGTTACATATAGCTCACATATTGTGTAAAGAAGTTGCTGCTACAGTGCTGGTGCAGGGGAGGGAACATGCTCTGGGTTCTGTACTATTATCTCTCCAAATATTGGTCTAAAATGAGAAAAACAGTGGATACAGATCCTGTCTTCCTTTTGGCTTTGTAAAGCATTGTGGCTCCAGAACTTATATACGTTTTCTTGCATTAATGTTCTAAATTGGTCAAAGCAATGGGTACATGCCCTTCAATATCCTTTCATGATGTGCCATTGTGTTTAAGAGGTTTTTTCTTCCAAGCAAGTGGTTGTGGTTATGATTCCACTTATTGTTCTAACACCTTGGTCCATTTTATTTCCTTAAGGCAACTCATTGCTTATATGCTATTTTTATATATATAAATGTGGTTGTGTCAAAAATGAGAAAAATAATAACTACTGGTCTTGTCGTTATGTATCAAGTCAGGGTGTTGTGGCTTAGTGGTTGTTACAGCTGCCTTTGGACCTGTAGGTTGATGGTTCGAATCCAGTTACGTCTTTGTGGTCGAAATCTTTAGCGCTTTTATAAAATTAAAAATGAGAAAAATAATAACTACTGGTCTTGTCGTTTTGTATCAAGTCAGGATGTTGTGGCTTAGTGGTTGTTACAGCTGCCTTTGGACCTGTAGGTTGATGGTTCGAATCCAGTTACGTCTTTGTGGTCGAAATCTTTAGCGCTTTTATAAAATTGCTTGCATTAATGGTCTAAAAGGATTAAAGCAATGGGGAGAGGTCCTGAAAAGAACCTGCCAGTGTTCTGCCGGGGCTCAGTGGTTCGAGTGGCTAACCCACGAACCGAAAGTTGTGAGTTTGAATCTGCCTGCAGTCGCTGTTTGCTTATGTTGTGTGTCCATCTGGTAATAATGTACAACTAGCTTTCTAAAGAGTTTGTTTTATTTTGCAAATATTTTTTACAAAAATTATATATTTATATATTTATATTATAAAAGTTACATATAGCTCACATATTGTGTAAAGAAGTTGCTGCTACCGTGCTGGTGCAGGGGAGGGAACATGCTCTGGGTTCTGTACTATGCCAGCATTTGTAGAAATAGCTTTGGATATATGTCTAATATGTAGGTGTGTCCCCCCCATTTTAAAGAGAAGCCGCTCCCCTTTCAAATGAGGGGTCACTTGTAGTGCCCGTTTTAATGCCCAGTGTGCTATTTCTATGGCAATCGTCTGCTCTCTAAAGGGGTATGAGACCCCTCATTTATCAACAGGCAATTCACTCTTTCATGTAAAGGGGTTATTGTGTGTACATTTTGTTGTATGCTGTCTTTAGGGGAGAAGGGCTTTTCTGGAGCCACTGCCCTACATACAGTAATAGTATTAGGCTGGCGATAACAATGCTTATGCCAATCACCTACTAGGGACAGGTGTATAAGACCTCACATTAACAGAGGGCTACATGGGGCAAGTGATCAGCATGGTAACATGAAATATTTGAGACGGGTATTACTCCTCATTTCAAAGAGGGCAATGCTTCCTTTTTACATGAGAGATCTCAAACTCATAGTGTATGTAAATCAGAGCGTCCTCTGTAGTGTTTTTAAAAGGGGTCAGTTGCATCCTAGAGGGATAAGTGACTCCTCATTTCAAAGAAAAAAAGTCTGTCATTTCAAAGGAGAGGGTCGCTTTTCCCTCTAGCCCAGACAAGGGGAAGTTTGCAATACTAGATGCATTTCTGTATTGCTGTTTCACTAGACAGATACAAGAACATGAAAACTTTGATGCCACAGCTGGATTCAAAGACCCGGCTACAGCTTGCATGAATGCAAAGCTTTACACCAAAGCCACAATTTGTCTGAGGTTAGACCATTGGCATGATTTTGCTCCATGCTGGTGAGTTTTTGATCAACAGGCATGTAAGCACTAAGCAGTAAAGTGATAACTTGCTCATAGTGTTCGAAACAACAAAAGAAACAAACAAACAAACAAACAAAAAAAAACATTTTGGACAGCTAGTTATAAAATGTGACCAGAATGACATGCAAGGTAAGAAATTGGAAGCCAGGCTAAATCTCGCAAACCTTTGGTTTGTGAGGCAGTTGAGCTAACCACCGAGCCACAGCAACCCCATGGAGCAAATGCTTGGAGGGCCAGTACCAATTGTTTTTCTGGTTTTACATCAGCAATGCAAGAAACAGGATACAAGTAGCCAAGAGTCCAGTTGACTTAAAAAAAAAAAAAAAAAAAAAAAAGGAATTTTGAAATATACAATTCCACTACTAAATTCCCAGCTGTAGACAGGCAGAGCACCATGCATACTCAGCACCTAGAGCACAATTTAAATTGTTGGCCATTCTTTTGCAGTAGTAGATGAGCTATCAACTGGGCCAATGCAACTTGTTATTCTAAAAGACGACAGGTCAAACTCATATTCTTCTTCTAATCCAAGAACCAATGTACACATGCAAAGAAATAAAGAGATAACGTAGTTTAAAATATATATATATATATATATATATATATATATATTATAATAATAATAATAATAATAATAATAATAATAATAATAAAAATAATAACCCCCCCAAAAAACAAAATCTTTGGACAGCTAGTTGTGAAATATTACCAGAAGGACATGCAACATAAGAACTTAGTGACTGCAGCCAGATTTATTGCGTTGCATTAATGGACAAAATAAAATAGAATACACTTTGGAATTTTGAATTACTAGTTGTTACTTAAAGGCCCCGATGACCACACACCCATAGCTGTATTTAAAGCCTCAACCTTTCTCTCCAAAAGCAGCTGCGATAACCACTGAGTTGCAACACCTTGAAGTAATAGCCGACGACGGGACCAGTAAACATACTTTTTCTCATTTTAGACCCTAATAAATAGAAATAGTATATAAGCAGTAAGTTGCTTTAAGGAAATCCAGCACCCTTAGCAGGAATCAGACCCACAACCGCTTACTTGCAAGAAAATGGACCAAACCAATCCTGCACAATGGCTAATTGCAAAATGCTGGTAAAAAAATCAAAGCATTACATCAGCCCTATGTAATCTGCACCCATAGCAGGATTAAAACGCTCTAGCCTATGTTTACACGGCTGCTTTCTAACCCACTAAACCACAAAGGCAATCTCTGTGCAGGGCCAAACATGAAAGTACCCATTATATCCATCTTTGAAAAGGCTAGCCAGAACACAGTACACCACCAGAAAGCTGTGGAGCAGTGGTAAGTTGGTGGGCTAGCAAACACAGGGTCAGTGGTTCGAGCCTACCCTGTGACATCCAAAAAGGCATAGTTGCTTAAATTGGTTGATATGGGATTAATCTGGCCATTCTGTAAGGGATATGATCTGGTAATATAAGGGATACGGGAAATATTAGGGATCAGATAGAAGGGGGATAAAACTGGGAGTTGGCCATTCCATATGGGATATGTAAAATATAGGGGTAGAAAGGGGAGGCTAATAAAAATAGCATAGGAAGAGGTAGAAGGGGGTGGGGGAAGAAAATAGCAGAGGGATGAGTAGTTGGAAGGGGGTGGGGAAAGAGGATTAGGGAGTAGAAGGGGACTGAAAATGGGTGGGGAAAGTAAATAGGACAGTGGAAGGGAGAATAGAGAGGAATTGGAAGGGGGGTGGAAGCTGGGAAGAGGAGAGGGAGGAGATAGTGGATAGGAAGGAGTTGGGTTGAAAGAAAATAGGAGAGGGAGGAGTTGGATGTCAGAAGAGGGAAGGGAGGTGGCAGTCTGTAAATGGGATAGTTGGGTGGGGAAAGTAATAGGACAGTGCGAGAAAGATAGGAGGAGAGGGAGGAGATAAGAAACAGTTGGGTGGGGAAAGAAAAATAGGAGTGGGACGAGTTGGATGCCAGAACAGGGAAGTGAGGTGGCACTCTGAAAATAGGATAGGGAGAAGTTGGGTGGGGAAGTAGAAGAGAGAGAGGAATTGGAGGGGGAAAGAAAAATAGGAGGAGTTAGATGAGATCCTTTTTCACCCTTTGCGCAGCAAGACTCCTCCCCCTACTACTACTACTTTATTTTCCCCACCAATCATCCTACCCTTTCCAGGATCCTCACATCTCTCTTCCATTCCCTTAACACTCCCCGAGATGCACATCCCTTTCCTCTCCTGCACTTAACAGACCCCATAGCCCTACATCACCTAACCAGACTACTGTACCTCAATTGCACCCCACTACTCTATTCCAGTCCCAGAACTTATTGTTACCCCCCACAACCAACCCAGACTACTCCCACCCTTATCACACAGCTCCCTCTATCAGATCCACTATTGCCCCCTCCTAACTACTTCTATCCACATCTTAATCCTTCAATTGCACCCCGCTACACTATTCCAGTCCCAGAACCTATTATTACTAGCCACAACACTCAGCTGCTCCAGGCTACTGCCACCCTTATCACACAGCTCCCACTAACAGATCCACTATTTCCCCACCCACTTTTATCCACATCTGGCATATTACACAATCATACTCCAGTTTAATCACATACACACACTAGTCCACTACTTACACACCAACTTCCAGGAGAACGGCTGTAGCATCTTGAGACAAGCCGCAGATGGGACTCGAACCGCTGACCTTGTGCTTGCTAGCCCGACAACTTACCACAGCTCCACTGCAGCTCGCTGGTAACGAAAGCAAAGCTGATCTGACATTGGAAATAACGGGTACTGTCATTTTTATCCCAACTCACATAAAGCGATGGTGGCTTAATAAGCAATCTTGTAAACGCAAGGTTGAGAGTTTTAATCCTGCTGGGGGGAACAGGACTATTGTAGTGTATTGTCTTCTAGGGACATATCACAAATAGCTTGATGATTTTATTTCCTGAAAGCAACTCACTGCTTATATATTATCTCTCCAAATATTGGTCTAAAATGAGAAAAACAGTGGATACAGATCCTGTCTTCCTTTGGCTTTGTAAAGCATTGTGGCTCAAGGGACTTATATACTTTGTCTTGCATTAATGTTCTAAATTGGTCAAAGCAATGGGTACATGCCCTTCAATATCCTTTCATGATGTGCCATTGTGTTTAAGAGGTTTTTTCTTCCAAGCAAGTGGTTGTGGTTATGATTCCACTTATTGTTCTAACACCTTGGTCCATTTTATTTCCTTAAGGCAACTCATTGCTTATACGCTATTTTTATATATATATATATATATATATATATATATATAAATGTAGTTGTGTCAAAAATGAGAAAAATAATAACTACTGGTCTTGTCGGTATGTATCAAGTCAGGATGTTGTGGCTTAGTGGTTGTTACAGCTGCCTTTGGACCTGTAGGTTGATGGTTCGAATCCAGTTACCTCTTTGTGGTCGAAAACTTTAGCGCTTTTATGAAATTGCTTGCATTAATGGTCTAAAAGGATTAAAGCAATGGGGAGAGGTCCTGAAAAGAACCTGCCAGGGTTCTGCCGTGGCTCAGTGGTTCGAGTGGCTAACCCACGAACCGAAAGTTGTGAGTTTGAATCTGCCTGCAGTCGCTGTTTGCTTATGTTGTGTGTCCATCTGGTAATAATGTACAACCAGCTTTCTAAAGAGTTTGTTTTATTTTGAAAATATTTTTTTACAAAAATGATATATTTATATATTTATATTATAAAAGTTACATATAGCTCACATATTGTGTAAAGAAGTTGCTGCTACAGTGCTGGTGCAGGGGAGGGAACATGCTCTGGGTTCTGTACTATTATCTCTCCAAATATTGGTCTAAAATGAGAAAAACAGTGGATACAGATCCTGTCTTCCTTTTGGCTTTGTAAAGCATTGTGGCTCCAGAACTTATATACGTTTTCTTGCATTAATGTTCTAAATTGGTCAAAGCAATGGGTACATGCCCTTCAATATCCTTTCATGATGTGCCATTGTGTTTAAGAGGTTTTTTCTTCCAAGCAAGTGGTTGTGGTTATGATTCCACTTATTGTTCTAACACCTTGGTCCATTTTATTTCCTTAAGGCAACTCATTGCTTATATGCTATTTTTATATATATAAATGTGGTTGTGTCAAAAATGAGAAAAATAATAACTACTGGTCTTGTCGTTATGTATCAAGTCAGGGTGTTGTGGCTTAGTGGTTGTTACAGCTGCCTTTGGACCTGTAGGTTGATGGTTCGAATCCAGTTACGTCTTTGTGGTCGAAATCTTTAGCGCTTTTATAAAATTAAAAATGAGAAAAATAATAACTACTGGTCTTGTCGTTTTGTATCAAGTCAGGATGTTGTGGCTTAGTGGTTGTTACAGCTGCCTTTGGACCTGTAGGTTGATGGTTCGAATCCAGTTACGTCTTTGTGGTCGAAATCTTTAGCGCTTTTATAAAATTGCTTGCATTAATGGTCTAAAAGGATTAAAGCAATGGGGAGAGGTCCTGAAAAGAACCTGCCAGTGTTCTGCCGGGGCTCAGTGGTTCGAGTGGCTAACCCACGAACCGAAAGTTGTGAGTTTGAATCTGCCTGCAGTCGCTGTTTGCTTATGTTGTGTGTCCATCTGGTAATAATGTACAACTAGCTTTCTAAAGAGTTTGTTTTATTTTGCAAATATTTTTTACAAAAATTATATATTTATATATTTATATTATAAAAGTTACATATAGCTCACATATTGTGTAAAGAAGTTGCTGCTACCGTGCTGGTGCAGGGGAGGGAACATGCTCTGGGTTCTGTACTATGCCAGCATTTGTAGAAATAGCTTTGGATATATGTCTAATATGTAGGTGTGTCCCCCCCATTTTAAAGAGAAGCCGCTCCCCTTTCAAATGAGGGGTCACTTGTAGTGCCCGTTTTAATGCCCAGTGTGCTATTTCTATGGCAATCGTCTGCTCTCTAAAGGGGTATGAGACCCCTCATTTATCAACAGGCAATTCACTCTTTCATGTAAAGGGGTTATTGTGTGTACATTTTGTTGTATGCTGTCTTTAGGGGAGAAGGGCTTTTCTGGAGCCACTGCCCTACATACAGTAATAGTATTAGGCTGGCGATAACAATGCTTATGCCAATCACCTACTAGGGACAGGTGTATAAGACCTCACATTAACAGAGGGCTACATGGGGCAAGTGATCAGCATGGTAACATGAAATATTTGAGACGGGTATTACTCCTCATTTCAAAGAGGGCAATGCTTCCTTTTTACATGAGAGATCTCAAACTCATAGTGTATGTAAATCAGAGCGTCCTCTGTAGTGTTTTTAAAAGGGGTCAGTTGCATCCTAGAGGGATAAGTGACTCCTCATTTCAAAGAAAAAAAGTCTGTCATTTCAAAGGAGAGGGTCGCTTTTCCCTCTAGCCCAGACAAGGGGAAGTTTGCAATACTAGATGCATTTCTGTATTGCTGTTTCACTAGACAGATACAAGAACATGAAAACTTTGATGCCACAGCTGGATTCAAAGACCCGGCTACAGCTTGCATGAATGCAAAGCTTTACACCAAAGCCACAATTTGTCTGAGGTTAGACCATTGGCATGATTTTGCTCCATGCTGGTGAGTTTTTGATCAACAGGCATGTAAGCACTAAGCAGTAAAGTGATAACTTGCTCATAGTGTTCGAAACAACAAAAGAAACAAACAAACAAACAAACAAAAAAAAACATTTTGGACAGCTAGTTATAAAATGTGACCAGAATGACATGCAAGGTAAGAAATTGGAAGCCAGGCTAAATCTCGCAAACCTTTGGTTTGTGAGGCAGTTGAGCTAACCACCGAGCCACAGCAACCCCATGGAGCAAATGCTTGGAGGGCCAGTACCAATTGTTTTTCTGGTTTTACATCAGCAATGCAAGAAACAGGATACAAGTAGCCAAGAGTCCAGTTGACTTAAAAAAAAAAAAAAAAAAAAAAAAGGAATTTTGAAATATACAATTCCACTACTAAATTCCCAGCTGTAGACAGGCAGAGCACCATGCATACTCAGCACCTAGAGCACAATTTAAATTGTTGGCCATTCTTTTGCAGTAGTAGATGAGCTATCAACTGGGCCAATGCAACTTGTTATTCTAAAAGACGACAGGTCAAACTCATATTCTTCTTCTAATCCAAGAACCAATGTACACATGCAAAGAAATAAAGAGATAACGTAGTTTAAAATATATATATATATATATATATATATATATATTATAATAATAATAATAATAATAATAATAATAATAATAATAAAAATAATAACCCCCCCAAAAAACAAAATCTTTGGACAGCTAGTTGTGAAATATTACCAGAAGGACATGCAACATAAGAACTTAGTGACTGCAGCCAGATTTATTGCGTTGCATTAATGGACAAAATAAAATAGAATACACTTTGGAATTTTGAATTACTAGTTGTTACTTAAAGGCCCCGATGACCACACACCCATAGCTGTATTTAAAGCCTCAACCTTTCTCTCCAAAAGCAGCTGCGATAACCACTGAGTTGCAACACCTTGAAGTAATAGCCGACGACGGGACCAGTAAACATACTTTTTCTCATTTTAGACCCTAATAAATAGAAATAGTATATAAGCAGTAAGTTGCTTTAAGGAAATCCAGCACCCTTAGCAGGAATCAGACCCACAACCGCTTACTTGCAAGAAAATGGACCAAACCAATCCTGCACAATGGCTAATTGCAAAATGCTGGTAAAAAAATCAAAGCATTACATCAGCCCTATGTAATCTGCACCCATAGCAGGATTAAAACGCTCTAGCCTATGTTTACACGGCTGCTTTCTAACCCACTAAACCACAAAGGCAATCTCTGTGCAGGGCCAAACATGAAAGTACCCATTATATCCATCTTTGAAAAGGCTAGCCAGAACACAGTACACCACCAGAAAGCTGTGGAGCAGTGGTAAGTTGGTGGGCTAGCAAACACAGGGTCAGTGGTTCGAGCCTACCCTGTGACATCCAAAAAGGCATAGTTGCTTAAATTGGTTGATATGGGATTAATCTGGCCATTCTGTAAGGGATATGATCTGGTAATATAAGGGATACGGGAAATATTAGGGATCAGATAGAAGGGGGATAAAACTGGGAGTTGGCCATTCCATATGGGATATGTAAAATATAGGGGTAGAAAGGGGAGGCTAATAAAAATAGCATAGGAAGAGGTAGAAGGGGGTGGGGGAAGAAAATAGCAGAGGGATGAGTAGTTGGAAGGGGGTGGGGAAAGAGGATTAGGGAGTAGAAGGGGACTGAAAATGGGTGGGGAAAGTAAATAGGACAGTGGAAGGGAGAATAGAGAGGAATTGGAAGGGGGGTGGAAGCTGGGAAGAGGAGAGGGAGGAGATAGTGGATAGGAAGGAGTTGGGTTGAAAGAAAATAGGAGAGGGAGGAGTTGGATGTCAGAAGAGGGAAGGGAGGTGGCAGTCTGTAAATGGGATAGTTGGGTGGGGAAAGTAATAGGACAGTGCGAGAAAGATAGGAGGAGAGGGAGGAGATAAGAAACAGTTGGGTGGGGAAAGAAAAATAGGAGTGGGACGAGTTGGATGCCAGAACAGGGAAGTGAGGTGGCACTCTGAAAATAGGATAGGGAGAAGTTGGGTGGGGAAGTAGAAGAGAGAGAGGAATTGGAGGGGGAAAGAAAAATAGGAGGAGTTAGATGAGATCCTTTTTCACCCTTTGCGCAGCAAGACTCCTCCCCCTACTACTACTACTTTATTTTCCCCACCAATCATCCTACCCTTTCCAGGATCCTCACATCTCTCTTCCATTCCCTTAACACTCCCCGAGATGCACATCCCTTTCCTCTCCTGCACTTAACAGACCCCATAGCCCTACATCACCTAACCAGACTACTGTACCTCAATTGCACCCCACTACTCTATTCCAGTCCCAGAACTTATTGTTACCCCCCACAACCAACCCAGACTACTCCCACCCTTATCACACAGCTCCCTCTATCAGATCCACTATTGCCCCCTCCTAACTACTTCTATCCACATCTTAATCCTTCAATTGCACCCCGCTACACTATTCCAGTCCCAGAACCTATTATTACTAGCCACAACACTCAGCTGCTCCAGGCTACTGCCACCCTTATCACACAGCTCCCACTAACAGATCCACTATTTCCCCACCCACTTTTATCCACATCTGGCATATTACACAATCATACTCCAGTTTAATCACATACACACACTAGTCCACTACTTACACACCAACTTCCAGGAGAACGGCTGTAGCATCTTGAGACAAGCCGCAGATGGGACTCGAACCGCTGACCTTGTGCTTGCTAGCCCGACAACTTACCACAGCTCCACTGCAGCTCGCTGGTAACGAAAGCAAAGCTGATCTGACATTGGAAATAACGGGTACTGTCATTTTTATCCCAACTCACATAAAGCGATGGTGGCTTAATAAGCAATCTTGTAAACGCAAGGTTGAGAGTTTTAATCCTGCTGGGGGGAACAGGACTATTGTAGTGTATTGTCTTCTAGGGACATATCACAAATAGCTTGATGATTTTATTTCCTGAAAGCAACTCACTGCTTATATATTATCTCTCCAAATATTGGTCTAAAATGAGAAAAACAGTGGATACAGATCCTGTCTTCCTTTGGCTTTGTAAAGCATTGTGGCTCAAGGGACTTATATACTTTGTCTTGCATTAATGTTCTAAATTGGTCAAAGCAATGGGTACATGCCCTTCAATATCCTTTCATGATGTGCCATTGTGTTTAAGAGGTTTTTTCTTCCAAGCAAGTGGTTGTGGTTATGATTCCACTTATTGTTCTAACACCTTGGTCCATTTTATTTCCTTAAGGCAACTCATTGCTTATACGCTATTTTTATATATATATATATATATATATATATATATATATATAAATGTAGTTGTGTCAAAAATGAGAAAAATAATAACTACTGGTCTTGTCGGTATGTATCAAGTCAGGATGTTGTGGCTTAGTGGTTGTTACAGCTGCCTTTGGACCTGTAGGTTGATGGTTCGAATCCAGTTACCTCTTTGTGGTCGAAAACTTTAGCGCTTTTATGAAATTGCTTGCATTAATGGTCTAAAAGGATTAAAGCAATGGGGAGAGGTCCTGAAAAGAACCTGCCAGGGTTCTGCCGTGGCTCAGTGGTTCGAGTGGCTAACCCACGAACCGAAAGTTGTGAGTTTGAATCTGCCTGCAGTCGCTGTTTGCTTATGTTGTGTGTCCATCTGGTAATAATGTACAACCAGCTTTCTAAAGAGTTTGTTTTATTTTGAAAATATTTTTTTACAAAAATGATATATTTATATATTTATATTATAAAAGTTACATATAGCTCACATATTGTGTAAAGAAGTTGCTGCTACAGTGCTGGTGCAGGGGAGGGAACATGCTCTGGGTTCTGTACTATTATCTCTCCAAATATTGGTCTAAAATGAGAAAAACAGTGGATACAGATCCTGTCTTCCTTTTGGCTTTGTAAAGCATTGTGGCTCCAGAACTTATATACGTTTTCTTGCATTAATGTTCTAAATTGGTCAAAGCAATGGGTACATGCCCTTCAATATCCTTTCATGATGTGCCATTGTGTTTAAGAGGTTTTTTCTTCCAAGCAAGTGGTTGTGGTTATGATTCCACTTATTGTTCTAACACCTTGGTCCATTTTATTTCCTTAAGGCAACTCATTGCTTATATGCTATTTTTATATATATAAATGTGGTTGTGTCAAAAATGAGAAAAATAATAACTACTGGTCTTGTCGTTATGTATCAAGTCAGGGTGTTGTGGCTTAGTGGTTGTTACAGCTGCCTTTGGACCTGTAGGTTGATGGTTCGAATCCAGTTACGTCTTTGTGGTCGAAATCTTTAGCGCTTTTATAAAATTAAAAATGAGAAAAATAATAACTACTGGTCTTGTCGTTTTGTATCAAGTCAGGATGTTGTGGCTTAGTGGTTGTTACAGCTGCCTTTGGACCTGTAGGTTGATGGTTCGAATCCAGTTACGTCTTTGTGGTCGAAATCTTTAGCGCTTTTATAAAATTGCTTGCATTAATGGTCTAAAAGGATTAAAGCAATGGGGAGAGGTCCTGAAAAGAACCTGCCAGTGTTCTGCCGGGGCTCAGTGGTTCGAGTGGCTAACCCACGAACCGAAAGTTGTGAGTTTGAATCTGCCTGCAGTCGCTGTTTGCTTATGTTGTGTGTCCATCTGGTAATAATGTACAACTAGCTTTCTAAAGAGTTTGTTTTATTTTGCAAATATTTTTTACAAAAATTATATATTTATATATTTATATTATAAAAGTTACATATAGCTCACATATTGTGTAAAGAAGTTGCTGCTACCGTGCTGGTGCAGGGGAGGGAACATGCTCTGGGTTCTGTACTATGCCAGCATTTGTAGAAATAGCTTTGGATATATGTCTAATATGTAGGTGTGTCCCCCCCATTTTAAAGAGAAGCCGCTCCCCTTTCAAATGAGGGGTCACTTGTAGTGCCCGTTTTAATGCCCAGTGTGCTATTTCTATGGCAATCGTCTGCTCTCTAAAGGGGTATGAGACCCCTCATTTATCAACAGGCAATTCACTCTTTCATGTAAAGGGGTTATTGTGTGTACATTTTGTTGTATGCTGTCTTTAGGGGAGAAGGGCTTTTCTGGAGCCACTGCCCTACATACAGTAATAGTATTAGGCTGGCGATAACAATGCTTATGCCAATCACCTACTAGGGACAGGTGTATAAGACCTCACATTAACAGAGGGCTACATGGGGCAAGTGATCAGCATGGTAACATGAAATATTTGAGACGGGTATTACTCCTCATTTCAAAGAGGGCAATGCTTCCTTTTTACATGAGAGATCTCAAACTCATAGTGTATGTAAATCAGAGCGTCCTCTGTAGTGTTTTTAAAAGGGGTCAGTTGCATCCTAGAGGGATAAGTGACTCCTCATTTCAAAGAAAAAAAGTCTGTCATTTCAAAGGAGAGGGTCGCTTTTCCCTCTAGCCCAGACAAGGGGAAGTTTGCAATACTAGATGCATTTCTGTATTGCTGTTTCACTAGACAGATACAAGAACATGAAAACTTTGATGCCACAGCTGGATTCAAAGACCCGGCTACAGCTTGCATGAATGCAAAGCTTTACACCAAAGCCACAATTTGTCTGAGGTTAGACCATTGGCATGATTTTGCTCCATGCTGGTGAGTTTTTGATCAACAGGCATGTAAGCACTAAGCAGTAAAGTGATAACTTGCTCATAGTGTTCGAAACAACAAAAGAAACAAACAAACAAACAAACAAAAAAAAACATTTTGGACAGCTAGTTATAAAATGTGACCAGAATGACATGCAAGGTAAGAAATTGGAAGCCAGGCTAAATCTCGCAAACCTTTGGTTTGTGAGGCAGTTGAGCTAACCACCGAGCCACAGCAACCCCATGGAGCAAATGCTTGGAGGGCCAGTACCAATTGTTTTTCTGGTTTTACATCAGCAATGCAAGAAACAGGATACAAGTAGCCAAGAGTCCAGTTGACTTAAAAAAAAAAAAAAAAAAAAAAAGGAATTTTGAAATATACAATTCCACTACTAAATTCCCAGCTGTAGACAGGCAGAGCACCATGCATACTCAGCACCTAGAGCACAATTTAAATTGTTGGCCATTCTTTTGCAGTAGTAGATGAGCTATCAACTGGGCCAATGCAACTTGTTATTCTAAAAGACGACAGGTCAAACTCATATTCTTCTTCTAATCCAAGAACCAATGTACACATGCAAAGAAATAAAGAGATAACGTAGTTTAAAATATATATATATATATATATATATATATATATTATAATAATAATAATAATAATAATAATAATAATAATAATAAAAATAATAACCCCCCCAAAAAACAAAATCTTTGGACAGCTAGTTGTGAAATATTACCAGAAGGACATGCAACATAAGAACTTAGTGACTGCAGCCAGATTTATTGCGTTGCATTAATGGACAAAATAAAATAGAATACACTTTGGAATTTTGAATTACTAGTTGTTACTTAAAGGCCCCGATGACCACACACCCATAGCTGTATTTAAAGCCTCAACCTTTCTCTCCAAAAGCAGCTGCGATAACCACTGAGTTGCAACACCTTGAAGTAATAGCCGACGACGGGACCAGTAAACATACTTTTTCTCATTTTAGACCCTAATAAATAGAAATAGTATATAAGCAGTAAGTTGCTTTAAGGAAATCCAGCACCCTTAGCAGGAATCAGACCCACAACCGCTTACTTGCAAGAAAATGGACCAAACCAATCCTGCACAATGGCTAATTGCAAAATGCTGGTAAAAAAATCAAAGCATTACATCAGCCCTATGTAATCTGCACCCATAGCAGGATTAAAACGCTCTAGCCTATGTTTACACGGCTGCTTTCTAACCCACTAAACCACAAAGGCAATCTCTGTGCAGGGCCAAACATGAAAGTACCCATTATATCCATCTTTGAAAAGGCTAGCCAGAACACAGTACACCACCAGAAAGCTGTGGAGCAGTGGTAAGTTGGTGGGCTAGCAAACACAGGGTCAGTGGTTCGAGCCTACCCTGTGACATCCAAAAAGGCATAGTTGCTTAAATTGGTTGATATGGGATTAATCTGGCCATTCTGTAAGGGATATGATCTGGTAATATAAGGGATACGGGAAATATTAGGGATCAGATAGAAGGGGGATAAAACTGGGAGTTGGCCATTCCATATGGGATATGTAAAATATAGGGGTAGAAAGGGGAGGCTAATAAAAATAGCATAGGAAGAGGTAGAAGGGGGTGGGGGAAGAAAATAGCAGAGGGATGAGTAGTTGGAAGGGGGTGGGGAAAGAGGATTAGGGAGTAGAAGGGGACTGAAAATGGGTGGGGAAAGTAAATAGGACAGTGGAAGGGAGAATAGAGAGGAATTGGAAGGGGGGTGGAAGCTGGGAAGAGGAGAGGGAGGAGATAGTGGATAGGAAGGAGTTGGGTTGAAAGAAAATAGGAGAGGGAGGAGTTGGATGTCAGAAGAGGGAAGGGAGGTGGCAGTCTGTAAATGGGATAGTTGGGTGGGGAAAGTAATAGGACAGTGCGAGAAAGATAGGAGGAGAGGGAGGAGATAAGAAACAGTTGGGTGGGGAAAGAAAAATAGGAGTGGGACGAGTTGGATGCCAGAACAGGGAAGTGAGGTGGCACTCTGAAAATAGGATAGGGAGAAGTTGGGTGGGGAAGTAGAAGAGAGAGAGGAATTGGAGGGGGAAAGAAAAATAGGAGGAGTTAGATGAGATCCTTTTTCACCCTTTGCGCAGCAAGACTCCTCCCCCTACTACTACTACTTTATTTTCCCCACCAATCATCCTACCCTTTCCAGGATCCTCACATCTCTCTTCCATTCCCTTAACACTCCCCGAGATGCACATCCCTTTCCTCTCCTGCACTTAACAGACCCCATAGCCCTACATCACCTAACCAGACTACTGTACCTCAATTGCACCCCACTACTCTATTCCAGTCCCAGAACTTATTGTTACCCCCCACAACCAACCCAGACTACTCCCACCCTTATCACACAGCTCCCTCTATCAGATCCACTATTGCCCCCTCCTAACTACTTCTATCCACATCTTAATCCTTCAATTGCACCCCGCTACACTATTCCAGTCCCAGAACCTATTATTACTAGCCACAACACTCAGCTGCTCCAGGCTACTGCCACCCTTATCACACAGCTCCCACTAACAGATCCACTATTTCCCCACCCACTTTTATCCACATCTGGCATATTACACAATCATACTCCAGTTTAATCACATACACACACTAGTCCACTACTTACACACCAACTTCCAGGAGAACGGCTGTAGCATCTTGAGACAAGCCGCAGATGGGACTCGAACCGCTGACCTTGTGCTTGCTAGCCCGACAACTTACCACAGCTCCACTGCAGCTCGCTGGTAACGAAAGCAAAGCTGATCTGACATTGGAAATAACGGGTACTGTCATTTTTATCCCAACTCACATAAAGCGATGGTGGCTTAATAAGCAATCTTGTAAACGCAAGGTTGAGAGTTTTAATCCTGCTGGGGGGAACAGGACTATTGTAGTGTATTGTCTTCTAGGGACATATCACAAATAGCTTGATGATTTTATTTCCTGAAAGCAACTCACTGCTTATATATTATCTCTCCAAATATTGGTCTAAAATGAGAAAAACAGTGGATACAGATCCTGTCTTCCTTTGGCTTTGTAAAGCATTGTGGCTCAAGGGACTTATATACTTTGTCTTGCATTAATGTTCTAAATTGGTCAAAGCAATGGGTACATGCCCTTCAATATCCTTTCATGATGTGCCATTGTGTTTAAGAGGTTTTTTCTTCCAAGCAAGTGGTTGTGGTTATGATTCCACTTATTGTTCTAACACCTTGGTCCATTTTATTTCCTTAAGGCAACTCATTGCTTATACGCTATTTTTATATATATATATATATATATATATATATATATATATATAAATGTAGTTGTGTCAAAAATGAGAAAAATAATAACTACTGGTCTTGTCGGTATGTATCAAGTCAGGATGTTGTGGCTTAGTGGTTGTTACAGCTGCCTTTGGACCTGTAGGTTGATGGTTCGAATCCAGTTACCTCTTTGTGGTCGAAAACTTTAGCGCTTTTATGAAATTGCTTGCATTAATGGTCTAAAAGGATTAAAGCAATGGGGAGAGGTCCTGAAAAGAACCTGCCAGGGTTCTGCCGTGGCTCAGTGGTTCGAGTGGCTAACCCACGAACCGAAAGTTGTGAGTTTGAATCTGCCTGCAGTCGCTGTTTGCTTATGTTGTGTGTCCATCTGGTAATAATGTACAACCAGCTTTCTAAAGAGTTTGTTTTATTTTGAAAATATTTTTTTACAAAAATGATATATTTATATATTTATATTATAAAAGTTACATATAGCTCACATATTGTGTAAAGAAGTTGCTGCTACAGTGCTGGTGCAGGGGAGGGAACATGCTCTGGGTTCTGTACTATTATCTCTCCAAATATTGGTCTAAAATGAGAAAAACAGTGGATACAGATCCTGTCTTCCTTTTGGCTTTGTAAAGCATTGTGGCTCCAGAACTTATATACGTTTTCTTGCATTAATGTTCTAAATTGGTCAAAGCAATGGGTACATGCCCTTCAATATCCTTTCATGATGTGCCATTGTGTTTAAGAGGTTTTTTCTTCCAAGCAAGTGGTTGTGGTTATGATTCCACTTATTGTTCTAACACCTTGGTCCATTTTATTTCCTTAAGGCAACTCATTGCTTATATGCTATTTT
>NW_026511638.1:0-7500 GCF_027579735.1 Bombina bombina
GTAGATTCAGCACTTGACAGCGATTTTCCTGTAGTATCTTCTGACTCAGATGCAACGTGAGACATCTTGCAATATGTAAGAGAAAAAACAACATATATATAAAGCAAAATTGATCAAATTCCTTAAATGACAGTTTCAGGAATGGGAAAAAATGCCAAGAACAAGCCTCTAGCAACCAGAAGCAATAAAAAATGAGACTTAAATAATTGAGGAGACTAAAGCGACGCCCATATTATTTGGCGCCTAAATGCTTTTGGCGCCAAAATGACGCCATATCCGGAACGCCGACATTTTTGGCGCGAAATAACGTCAAAAAATGACGTAACTTCCGGCGACACGTATGACGCCGGAAACGGAAATAGAATTTCTCCAACATAGGTGTGTCCGGTCCACGGCGTCATCCTTACTTGTGGGATATTCTCTTCCCCAACAGGAAATGGCAAAGAGCCCAGCAAAGCTGGTCACATGATCCCTCCTAGGCTCCGCCTACCCCAGTCATTCTCTTTGCCGTTGTACAGGCAACATCTCCACGGAGATGGCTTAGAGTTTTTTAGTGTTTAACTGTAGTTTTTATTATTCAATCAAGAGTTTGTTATTTTGAAATAGTGCTGGTATGTACTATTTACTCAGAAACAGAAAAGAGATGAAGATTTCTGTTTGTATGAGGAAAATGATTTTAGCAACCGTCACTAAAATCCATGGCTGTTCCACACAGGACTGTTGAGAGCAATTAACTTCAGTTGGGGGAACAGTGAGCAGTCTCTTGCTGCTTGAGGTATGACACATTCTAACAAGACGATGTAATGCTGGAAGCTGTCATTTTCCCTATGGGATCCGGTAAGCCATGTTTATTACGATCGTAAATAAGGGCTTCACAAGGGCTTATTAAGACTGTAGACTTTTTCTGGGCTAAATCGATTCATTATTAACACATATTTAGCCTTGAGGAATCATTTTATTTGGGTATTTTGATATAATAATATCGGCAGGCACTGTTTTAGACACCTTATTCTTTAGGGGCTTTCCCAAAGCATAGGCAGAGCCTCATTTTCGCGCCGGTGTTGCGCACTTGTTTTTGAGAGGCATGGCATGCAGTCGCATGTGAGAGGAGCTCTGATACTTAGAAAAGACTTTCTGAAGGCGTCATTTGGTATCGTATTCCCCTTTGGGCTTGGTTGGGTCTCAGCAAAGCAGATACCAGGGACTGTAAAGGGGTTAAAGTTCAAAACGGCTCCGGTTCCGTTATTTTAAGGGTTAAAGCTTCCAAATTTGGTGTGCAATACTTTTAAGGCTTTAAGACACTGTGGTGAAAATTTGGTGAATTTTGAACAATTCCTTCATGTTTTTTCGCAATTGCAGTAATAAAGTGTGTTCAGTTTAAAATTTAAAGTGACAGTAACGGTTTTATTTTAAAACGTTTTTTGTACTTTGTTATCAAGTTTATGCCTGTTTAACATGTCTGAACTACCAGATAGACTGTGTTCTGAATGTGGGGAAGCCAGAATTCCTATTCATTTAAATAAATGTGATTTATGTGACAATGATGCCCAAGATGATTCCTCAAGTGAGGGGAGTAAGCATGGTACTGCATCATTCCCTCCTTCGTCTACACGAGTCTTGCCCACTCAGGAGGCCCCTAGTACATCTAGCGCGCCAATACTCCTTACTATGCAACAATTAACGGCTGTAATGGATAATTCTGTCAAAAACATTTTAGCCAAAATGAACACTTATCAGCGTAAGCGCGACTGCTCTGTTTTAGATACTGAAGAGCATGACGACGCTGATAATAATGTTTCTGAAGGGCCCCTAACCCAGTCTGATGGGGCCAGGGAGGTTTTGTCTGAGGGAGAAATTACTGATTCAGGGAACATTTCTCAACATGCTGAACCTGATGTGATTACATTTAAATTTAAGTTGGAACATCTCCGCATTCTGCTTAAGGAGGTATTATCCACTCTGGATGATTGTGACAAGTTGGTCATCCCAGAGAAACTATGTAAAATGGACAAGTTCCTAGAGGTGCCGGGGCTCCCAGAAGCTTTTCCTATACCCAAGCGGGTGGCGGACATTGTTAATAAAGAATGGGAAAGGCCCGGTATTCCTTTCGTCCCTCCCCCCATATTTAAAAAATTGTTTCCTATGGTCGACCCCAGAAAGGACTTATGGCAGACAGTCCCCAAGGTCGAGGGAGCGGTTTCCACTTTAAACAAACGCACCACTATACCCATAGAGGATAGTTGTGCTTTCAAAGATCCTATGGATAAAAAATTAGAAGGTTTGCTTAAAAAGATGTTTGTTCAGCAGGGTTACCTTCTACAACCAATTTCATGCGTTGTCCCTGTCGCTACAGCCGCATGTTTCTGGTTCGATGAGCTGATAAAGGCGGTCGATAGTGATTCTCCTCCTTATGAGGAGATTATGGACAGAATCAATGCTCTCAAATTGGCTAATTCTTTTACCCTAGACGCCACTTTGCAATTGGCTAGGTTAGCGGCTAAGAATTCTGGGTTTGCTATTCTGGCGCGCAGAGCGCTTTGGTTGAAATCTTGGTCGGCTGATGCGTCTTCCAAGAACAAGCTACTTAACATTCCTTTCAAGGGGAAAACGCTGTTTGGCCCTGACTTGAAAGAGATTATCTCTGATATCACTGGGGGTAAGGGCCACGCCCTTCCTCAGGATCGGCCTTTCAAGGCAAAAAATAAACCTAATTTTCGTCCCTTTCGTAGAAACGGACCAGCCCAAAGTGCTACGTCCTCTAAGCAAGAGGGTAATACTTCTCAAGCCAAGCCAGCTTGGAGACCAATGCAAGGCTGGAACAAGGGAAAGCAGGCCAAGAAACCTGCCACTGCTACCAAGACAGCATGAAATGTTGGCCCCCGATCCGGGACCGGATCTGGTGGGGGGCAGACTCTCTCTCTTCGCTCAGGCTTGGGCAAGAGATGTTCTGGATCCTTGGGCGCTAGAAATAGTCTCCCAAGGTTATCTTCTGGAATTCAAGGGGCTTCCCCCAAGGGGGAGGTTCCACAGGTCTCAGTTGTCTTCAGACCACATAAAAAGACAGGCATTCTTACATTGTGTAGAAGACCTGTTAAAAATGGGAGTGATTCATCCTGTTCCATTAAGAGAACAAGGGATGGGGTTCTACTCCAATCTGTTCATAGTTCCCAAAAAAGAGGGAACGTTCAGACCAATCTTAGATCTCAAGATCTTAAACAAGTTTCTCAAGGTTCCATCGTTCAAGATGGAAACCATTCGAACTATTCTTCCTTCCATCCAGGAAGGTCAATTCATGACCACGGTGGATTTAAAGGATGCGTATCTACATATTCCTATCCACAAGGAACATCATCGGTTCCTAAGGTTCGCATTCCTGGACAAGCATTACCAGTTCGTGGCGCTTCCTTTCGGATTAGCCACTGCTCCAAGGATTTTCACAAAGGTACTAGGGTCCCTTCTAGCTGTGCTAAGACCAAGGGGCATTGCTGTAGTACCTTATTTGGACGACATTCTGATTCAAGCGTCGTCCCTTCCTCAAGCAAAGGCTCACACGGACATAGTCCTGGCCTTTCTCAGATCTCACGGATGGAAAGTGAACGTGGAAAAGAGTTCTCTATCTCCGTCAACAAGGGTTCCCTTCTTGGGAACAATAATAGACTCCTTAGAAATGAGGATATTTCTGACAGAGGCCAGAAAAACAAAGCTTCTAGACTCTTGTCGGATACTTCATTCCGTTCCTCTTCCTTCCATAGCTCAGTGCATGGAAGTGATCGGGTTGATGGTAGCGGCAATGGACATAGTTCCTTTTGCGCGCATTCATCTAAGACCATTACAACTGTGCATGCTCAGTCAGTGGAATGGGGATTATACAGACTTGTCTCCGAAGATACAAGTAAATCAGAGGACCAGAGACTCACTCCGTTGGTGGCTGTCCCTGGACAACCTGTCACAAGGGATGACATTCCGCAGACCAGAGTGGATCATTGTCACGACCGACGCCAGTCTGATGGGCTGGGGCGCGGTCTGGGGATCCCTGAAAGCTCAGGGTCTTTGGTCTCGGGAAGAATCTCTTCTACCGATAAATATTCTGGAACTGAGAGCGATATTCAATGCTCTCAAGGCTTGGCCTCAGCTAGCGAGGGCCAAGTTCATACGGTTTCAATCAGACAACATGACAACTGTTGCGTACATCAACCATCAGGGGGGAACAAGGAGTTCCCTAGCGATGGAAGAAGTGACCAAAATCATTCTATGGGCGGAGTCTCACTCCTGCCACCTGTCCGCTATCCACATCCCAGGAGTGGAAAATTGGGAAGCGGATTTTCTGAGTCGTCAGACATTGCATCCGGGGGAGTGGGAACTCCATCCGGAAATCTTTGCCCAAGTCACTCAGCTGTGGGGCATTCCAGACATGGATCTGATGGCCTCTCGTCAGAACTTCAAAGTTCCTTGCTACGGGTCCAGATCCAGGGATCCCAAGGCGGCTCTAGTGGATGCACTAGTAGCACCTTGGACCTTCAAACTAGCTTATGTGTTCCCGCCGTTTCCTCTCATCCCCAGGCTGGTAGCCAGGATCAATCAGGAGAGGGCGTCGGTGATCTTGATAGCTCCTGCGTGGCCACGCAGGACTTGGTATGCAGATCTGGTGAATATGTCATCGGCTCCACCTTGGAAGCTACCTTTGAGACGAGACCTTCTTGTTCAAGGTCCGTTCGAACATCCGAACCTGGTTTCACTCCAGCTGACTGCTTGGAGATTGAACGCTTGATCTTATCGAAGCGAGGGTTCTCAGATTCTGTTATCGATACTCTTGTTCAGGCCAGAAAGCCTGTAACTAGAAAGATTTACCACAAAATTTGGAAAAAATATATCTGTTGGTGTGAATCTAAAGGATTCCCTTGGGACAAGGTTAAGATTCCTAAGATTCTATCCTTCCTTCAAGAAGGATTGGAAAAAGGATTATCTGCAAGTTCCCTGAAGGGACAGATTTCTGCCTTGTCTGTGTTACTTCACAAAAAGCTGGCAGCTGTGCCAGATGTTCAAGCCTTTGTTCAGGCTCTGGTTAGAATTAAGCCTGTTTACAAACCTTTGACTCCTCCTTGGAGTCTCAATTTAGTTCTTTCAGTTCTTCAGGGGGTTCCGTTTGAACCCTTACATTCCGTTGATATTAAGTTATTATCTTGGAAAGTTTTGTTTTTAGTTGCAATTTCTTCTGCTAGAAGAGTTTCAGAATTATCTGCTCTGCAGTGTTCTCCTCCTTATCTGGTGTTCCATGCAGATAAGGTGGTTTTACGTACTAAACCTGGTTTTCTTCCAAAAGTTGTTTCTAACAAAAACATTAACCAGGAGATTATCGTACCTTCTCTGTGTCCGAAACCAGTTTCAAAGAAGGAACGTTTGTTGCACAATTTGGATGTTGTTCGCGCTCTAAAATTCTATTTAGAAGCTACAAAGGATTTTAGACAAACATCTTCCTTGTTTGTTGTTTATTCCGGTAAAAGGAGAGGTCAAAAAGCAACTTCTACCTCTCTCTCTTTTTGGATTAAAAGCATCATCAAATTGGCTTACGAGACTGCCGGACGGCAGCCTCCCGAAAGAATCACAGCTCATTCCACTAGGGCTGTGGCTTCCACATGGGCCTTCAAGAACGAGGCTTCTGTTGATCAGATATGTAGGGCAGCGACTTGGTCTTCACTGCACACTTTTACCAAATTTTACAAGTTTGATACTTTTGCTTCTTCTGAGGCTATTTTTGGGAGAAAGGTTTTGCAAACCGTGGTGCCTTCCATTTAGGTGACCTGATTTGCTCCCTCCCTTCATCCGTGTCCTAAAGCTTTGGTATTGGTTCCCACAAGTAAGTATGACGCCGTGGACCGGACACACCTATGTTGGAGAAAACAGAATTTATGTTTACCTGATAAATTACTTTCTCCAACGGTGTGTCCGGTCCACGGCCCGCCCTGGTTTTTTTTTAATCAGGTCTGATAATTTATTTTCTTTAACTACAGTCACCACGGTACCATATGGTTTCTCCTATGCAAATATTCCTCCTTAACGTCGGTCGAATGACTGGGGTAGGCGGAGCCTAGGAGGGATCATGTGACCAGCTTTGCTGGGCTCTTTGCCATTTCCTGTTGGGGAAGAGAATATCCCACAAGTAAGGATGACGCCGTGGACCGGACACACCGTTGGAGAAAGTAATTTATCAGGTAAACATAAATTCTGTTTTTGCGCCAAAAAAGTCCGCGCCAAAAATGACGTAATAAAATGAGGCATTTTCAGCCCCCGCGAGCCTAATAGCCCACCGGGAAGAGTCAAATTTTTGAAGGTAAGAAAAAATGAATAAATCAAAAAATACATTATCCCAAATATGAAACTGACTGTCTGAAAATAAGGAAAGTTGAACATTCTGAGTCAAGGCAAATAAATGTTTGAATACATATATTTAGAACTTTATAAACAAAGTGCCCAACCATAGCTTGGAGTGTCACAGAAAATAAGACTTACTTACCCCAGGACACTCATCTACATATAGCAGATAGCCAAACCAGTACTGAAACGAGAATCAGCAGAGGTAATGGTATATATAAGAGTATATCGTCAATCTGAAAAGGGAGGTAAGAGATGAATCTCTACGACCGATAACAGAGAACCTATGAAATAGACCCCGTAGAAGGAGATCACTGCATTCAAATAGGCAATACTCTCTTCACATCCCTCTGACATTCACTGCACGCTGAGAGGAAAACCGGGCTCCAACTTGCTGCGGAGCGCATATCAACGTAGACTCTAGCACAAACTTACTTCACCACCTCCATCGGAGGCAAAGTTTGTAAAACTGAATTGTGGGTGTGGTGAGGGGTGTATTTATAGGCATTTTGAGGTTTGGGAAACTTTGCCCCTCCTGGTAGGAATGTATATCCCATACGTCACTAGCTCATGGACTCTTGCTAATTACATGAAAGAAAGCCCTTTCAGTACAAAAGTTACACAATGTTAGAGGGGGTTGCACAATAGCTTCTAAAGACATAGAACAATGAGAAACCTCAATGTCAGACATGTTGAACAGACTAGTAATAACACAAAAGTCGTTTAAACACTTATTTATGGCATAAAATAAACATTAGAAAAAAGTGTACTGTGCCTTTAAGAAAAAGCAAACAATTTTTCCAAAATGCACAAAAAATCTTTAAATTATTCCTAAATTTAACTTATCGTTGGTTAATCCAAAAATTACTGCACCCAGAAGCAAGGGCAGAAATAAGGCTTTAGAAGTACTTGTATCAACATGTAGTCAAAAGACAGATAAAAATACACTCTGCACCTCGCCACAGCTCTGCTGTGGCGCCTACCTGCCCCAAGGGTACTTAGTAACTCGGTTGCTCCTAGAAACTTGATTCGGTTTGCTGCTGCTAAGCCTGAAGAAATTGTGCCAAAATAGGCTCCGCCCCTTAAGGTCAAAAGTTGGAGTAGGCCCAAACAACACTGCATGGAAATGCA
>NW_026511638.1:12500-20847 GCF_027579735.1 Bombina bombina
GGAACCTCCCCCTTGGAGGAGAACCCTTGAATTCTAGAAGATATCCCTGGGCTACAATATCTAACGCCCAAGGATCGTGTACATCTCTTGCCCAGGCCTGAGAGAAGAGAGAGAGTCTGCCCCCTACTAGATCCGGTCCCGGATCGGGGGCTACCCCTTCATGCTGTCTTGGTGGCAGCTGCAGGCTTTTTGGCCTGTTTCCCCTTATTCCAGCCCTGGTAAGGTTTCCAAGTTGCCTTGGGCTGTGAAGCGTTACCCTCTAGCTTTGCAGTCGGAGAGGATGAAGCGGGGCCATTCCTGAAATTACGAAAGGAACGAAAATTAGCTTTGTTCTTTGTCTTAAAGGACTTGTCCTGAGGGAGAGCATGGCCTTTTCCCCCGGTGATTTCTGAAATAATCTCTTTCAATTCAGGCCCGAAGAGGGTCTTTCCTTTGAAAGGGATGTTCAAAAGCTTGGATTTAGACACATCGGCCAACCAGGACTTTAGCCATAGCGCCCTGCGCGCCAAAATGGCGAAACCTGAATTTTTTGCCGCTAACTTAGCTAGTTGGAAAGCAGCGTCAGTGATAAAATAATTAGATAGCTTTAGAGCCTTAATTCTATCCATAATTTCCTCATATGAGGTCTCCGTCTGGAGCGAGTCTTTCAGCGCCTCAAACCAGAAAGCGGCTGCAGTAGTTACAGGAATAATGCAGACAATAGGCTGGAGAAGAAAACCTTGTTGAACAAAAATTTTCTTAAGTAAACCCTCTTAACTTTTTATCCATAGGGTCTTTGAAAGCACAACTGTCTTCAATTGGTATGGTTGTGCGCTTAGCAAGAGAAGAAACAGCCCCCTCCACCTTAGGGACCGTCTGCCACGAGTCCCGCACAGGGTCAGATATGGGGAACATTTTCTTAAAAACAGGAGGGGGAACAAAGGGAACACCTGGTCTATCCCACTCCCTAGTAACGATATCCGCAATCCTCTTAGGGACGGAAACGCATCCGTGTAAACAGGGACCTCTAGGTACTTGTCCATTTTACACAATTTCTCTGGGATCACTAAAGGGTCGCAGTAATCCAGAGTAGCCAATACCTCCCTAAGCAAAACGCAGAGGTGTTCTAGTTTAAATTTAAAAGCCAATGTATCTGAATCTGTCTGAGGAGGAACCCTTCCTGAATCAGACTTCTCCCTCAGACATCAAATCCCTCGCTAATACTTCAGAGCGTTGTGAGGGTATATCGGATACGGCTACCAAAGCGTCAGAATGCTCATAATCTGTTCTTAAAACGGAGCTATCACGCATTGCAGGTAACACGGGCAGTTTAGATAAGAAGGCTGTAAGAGAATTATCCATGACTGCCGCTAAGTCTTGTAATGTAAAAGGGTTAGACGCACTAGAGGTACTAGGTGTCGCTTGCGCGGGCGTAACTGGTTGTGACACTTGGGGAGAGGCAGACGGGCTACCCTTGTTACCTTCAGTCTGAGAATCATCTTGGGCCACATTTTTAAGTGCAACAATATGATCTTTAAAGTGTATAGACATATCAGTACAAGTGGGACACATTCTGAGAGGGGGTTCCACCATGGCTTCTAAACACATTGAACAAGGATTTTCCTTAGTGTCAGACATGTTTAACAGACTAGTAGAGTACACAAACAGGCTTGGAATCACTTTAATCAAATAAAAAACACAATCTGAAAAAACGGTACTGTGCCTTTAAGAGATAAAAAGCACACAATTTTACAAAACAGTGAAAAATGCAGCAATCCTTTTGAAATTTTCACAGTATGTTCCTAAAGCCTTAATAAGATTGCACCACAAGTTGCAGAACTATTAACCCCTTAATGCCCAAATCGGAGCAGTTTAAAGCCAACACCCAGTTAAAATTACTACAGCACCTTGCCACAGCCTTGCTGTGGCCCTACCTGCCCTTAGGGATCAGATTTGGGGGAATATAGCTTCTTTAAGGCCCTCAAACAGCAGCAGGACCCTCCATGTGAAGCAGCATGAACTTCTCTGTAATTCTAAGTGCGCATCTAAAGCGCGAAATTAGGCCCCTCCCACTCTAATCCGGAGTTGTGAGGCCTACTAAATCACTCCTAAGTGAATAAAAAACAGCCATGTGGGAAATAACCCCAGAAAGAACACAAAAGGGCTTTCAAAGTGTCTTGCAAAACGATTTTGCCTTAGCTAAACAATCGATTGCCCTTAGTGTCAACCAGTATATTAGCCCTATTATGCAAGCATTCAATTCCTTACTAAGTCTGTGAACATAGCGTACCCTCCCCTCATGGGGATATTGTCAGTCTCTTCTAGCATTATCTCAGTATTGTCTAGAAATAAATGACTGAACATACCTTATTGCAGATCACCCTGCAAACTGTTCCCCCCAACTGAAGTTTTCTGGTACTCCTCAGTCCTGTGTGGGAACAGCAGTGGATTTTAGTTACAACATGCTAAAATCATTTTCCTCTCAGCAGAAATCTTCATCACTTTTCTGCTAGAGAGTAAATAGTACAAACCGGTAACATTTAAAATAAACTTTTGATTGAAGATAATAAAAACTACAATTCTAACACCACATTCACTTCACCCTCCCGAGAGAGACCCTAGTGCTTAGAGCCGGCAAAGAGAATGACTGGGGGGTGGAGCTAGAGGGGGAGCTATATAGACTGCTCTGCTGTGTGCTCTCTTTGCCACTTCCAGTAGGAAATGAGAATATCACACAAGTAAAGGATGAATCCGTGTACTGGATACACCTTGCAAGAGAAATAAAACACTTTCTTTTTTAATTTGCCTTTCAATACTACATTTTATATTTTTTTTTTAGTAGACCATTTAAGGAATTGATCTATGCCCATTTTGTAAAATTGCATGCCACAGTTTCGACCGCCAAATGAAATATTTAAAAAAAAAAAAAAAAAAAATTGTTAATTTTTTTCACAAACTTAGGGGTTCTCACTGAAATTTACACAACTACTGTCATCATAAAACAAATGGTTCTAAAAGCTTCTCTGGTGTCCCCTTTGTTCAGAAAAGGCAGACATGTATGGCTTTGCCATTGTTTTTTACTTCACTGGATGAATTTCAATAAAGCCGATTCATCAGTGTGCCAGAAATCTGGGGAAACTATGTTGTTAATGCAAAACAGTTCCTTATTCACTGCCACTAGGTGGCTATGTATCATAGATTAAATTAATTTTGCTTTGTTTAATGAAAACCTAAAATCTCAGATAAACTGACTAACAAAGCTGTATATTAAACAAGTTTATGTAGAGCAGCGAGAAATTCATATTTTGTAGTCACTAGATTTTCTTTAAACATTGCCTATATTGGATCACTTTAAAAAACAATTTTGTGAAACTTCAAGATGTATCATTAAAATCTGTACATTAGTAGAAACAGAATCACTCTTGGGAACTAAAATAAGATGCAAAAATGGGGACCGTATTCAGAAATAAAGTGAAAACTATATTTTAAAACTAGCCTACAAATTGTAAATAGATTGGTGGTATTTGCACGGGTTGTGATGAACACACACACATATATAGGGGGGTAGAAGCATAGAAAATATCCAGACAAACTTCAAGTGAATTCTGGTCAAATGCTACAATTAAGGTTCAGTAACTTACTGATCTGCTGTAATTTATTTTATTCACTGGTCTCAAACCCCAGTTGTAAAATGTATTGCGGGTGGTTAAAAGCAACAGGCATCACTAACTACACATCCATATCACCATTTCTGGCAAACAAGGAGCTCAGAATTAGTTTAAAACTTTTAACTGGATAACCAAATATGACAAAGAGCTCGTATACTGTAATTTCATCCAGGTCCCGAGAGCTGGTTTATGGCTTACCATAAAAGCGGCAGCTACATTCCTTTCCCCTACATTTAAAGGAAACCATAACCTCAATTGGAAAAGTATTTTAAGAAACGTTACATAAAGTATAACTACATAAGCAAGAAAAGAAAAAAACAAATGTATGGCTTATATGATAAAAAAAATTCCGGATATGGAGAGTTCACAACGTCAATTACTAGTGGGAATATCACTCCTGGCCAGTAGGAGGCGGCAAAGAGCACCACAGCAAAGCGGTTAAGTGTCACTCCCCTACCCATAATCCTCAGTCATTCGACCGAAGGCAAATGTAAAAAGGAATAACACAAAGATGTAGAAGTGCCTGAGGATTAGTAAAAAAAAATAACCGTCTTAAATAAGGCTGGGGTCGTGGACTCTCCATATCCGGAAAACGAAATTTATGCTTACCTGATAAATTTATTTCTCTTGTGGTGTATCCAGTCCACGGATCATCCATTACTTGTGGGATATTCTCCTTCCCAACAGGAAGCTGCAAGAGGATCACCCACAGCAGAGCTGTCTATATAGCTCCTCCCCTAACCGCCACCTCCCAGTCATTCGACCGAAGACAAGCAAGAGAAAGGAGAAACTATAGGGTGCAGTGGTGACTAGTTAAAAAATGTAAAAAACACCTGCCTTAAAAAGACAGGGCGGGCCGTGGACTGGATACACCACAAGAGAAATAAATTTATCAGGTAAGTATAAATTTGGTTTTCTCTTGTAAGGTGTATCCAGTCCACGGATCATCCATTACTTGTGGGATACCAATACCAAAGCTATAGGACACGGATGAAGGGAGGGACAAGGCAGGCGCTTAAACGGAAGGCACCACTGCCTGTAAGACCTTTCTCCCAAAAATAGCCTCCGAAGAAGCAAAAGTATCAAATTTGTAGAATTTAGAAAAAGTATGGAGCGAAGACCAAGTCGCTGCCTTACAAATCTGTTCAACAGAAGCCTCATTTTTAAAAGCCCATGTGGAAGCCATTGCTCTAGTGGAATGAGCTGTAATTCTTACAGGAGGCTGCTGGCCAGCAGTCTCATAAGATAAGCGGATTATACTTCTTAACCAAAAGGAAAGAAGTTGCTGAAGCCTTTTGGCCTCTTCTCTGTCCAGAGTAAACCACAAATAATGCCGATGTTTGACGAAACTCCTTAGTAGCTTGTAAATAAAGCACAAACCACGTCAAGATTGTGTAATAGACGTTCCTTCTTTGAAGAAGGATTAGGACACAGTGACGGAACAACAATCTCCTGATTGATATTCTTATTAGATACCACCTTAGGAAGAAACCCAGGTTTGGTACGCAAAAATACCTTATCTGCATGGAAGATCAGATAAGGGGAATCACACTGTAAGGCAGATAACTCGGAAACTCTTCGAGCCGAAGAAATAGCTACCAAAAACAGAACTTTCCAAGATAAAAGCCTGATATCTATGGAATGCAGAGGTTCAAACGGAACCCCTTGAAGAACTTTAAGAACTAAATTTAAACTCCATGGCGGAGCAACAGGTTTAAACAAAGGCTTGATTCTAACTAAAGCCTGACAAAACGCCTGAACGTCTGGAACATCCACCAGACCCTTGTGCAAAAGAATAGACAGAGCAGAAATCTGTCCCTTTAAGGAACTAGCTGACAATCCCTTCTCCAATCCTTCTTGGAGAAAAGATAATATCCTGGGAATCCTGACTTTACTCCATGAGTAACCCTTGAATTTACACCATACCTTATGATAGATTTTCCTGGTGACAGGCTTTCGAGCCTGAATTAAGGTATCAATGACTGACTCGGAGAAACCGCGTTTTGATAAAAACAAGCGTTCAATCTCCAAGCAGTCAGACGAAGAGAGATTAGATTTGGATGGTTGAAAGGACCCTGAAGTAGAAGGTCCTGTATCAACGGTAGAGTCCATGGTGGAAGGGATGACATGTCCACCAGATCTGCATACCAAGTCCTGCGTGGCCACGCAGGTGCTATCAAAATCACTGAAGCTCTCTCCTGCTTGATCTTGGCAATCAGACGAGGGAGCAGAGGAAACGGTGGAAGCTTGGCGTTCTGACGAGACGCCATGAGATTCAATTCTGGTTTGCCCCAACGTTAAATCAACTGTGCAAACACTTCCGGATGGAGTTCCCACTCCCCCGGATGAAAAGTCTGCCGAATTAGAAAACCCGCCTCCCAGTTCTCTACTCCTGGGATATGGATAGCTGATAGATGGCAAGAGTGAACCTCTGCCCATAAAATTATTTTTGAAACCTCCAACATTTCAAGGGAACTCCTTGTTCCCCCTTGATGGTTGATGTAGGCTACAGTCGTGATATTGTCCGACTGAATTCTGATGAACCTGACCGCAGCAAGCTGAGGCCAAGCCTGAAGAGCATTAAATATCGCTCTTGGTTCCAGAATGTTTATCGGAAGGAGCGTCTCCTCCTGAGTCCACGAGCCCTGAGCCATCAGGGAGTTCCAGACTGCACCCCAGCCCAGAAGGCTGGCATCTGTCGTTACTATAGTTCAGTCTGGCCTGCGGAAGCTCATCCCCTTGGACAGATGGACCTGAGATAGCCACCAGAGAAGAGAATCCCTGGTTTCATGATCCAGATTTAGTAGAGGGGACAAATCTGTGTAATCCCCATTCCACTGACTGAGCATGCAAAATTGCAGCGGTCTGAGATGTAGGCGGGCAAACGGTACTATGTCCATTGCCGCTACCATTAAACCGATTACTTCCATACACTGAGCCACTGAAGGACGAGAAGTGCAATAAAGAACACAGCAAGAGTCTAGAAGTTTTGACAATCTGGCCTTCGATAGGTAATTCTTCATTTCTACCGAATCTATCAGAGTTCCTAGGAATGAAACTTTTGTTAGAGGTGATAGAGAGCTCTTTTCCTCGTTCACCTTCCACCCATGGGACCTCAGAAAAGCCAGAACAATGTCCGTGTGGGACCTGGCAACTTGAAAAGTCGACGCCTGTATCAGAATGTCGTCTAAGTAAGGGGCTACTGCTATACCCCGCGGCCTTAGGACCGCTAGAAGGGACCCTAGAACCTTTGTAAAGATTCTTGGTGCCGTGGCCAACCCGAAGGGAAGAGCCACAAACTGGTACTGCCTGTCTAGAAAGGCAAACCTGAGAAAACGATGATGATCTTTGTGTATCGGGATGTGAAGATAAGCATCCTTTAGGTCTACGGTAGTCATATAGTGACCCTCTTGGATCATAGGAAGGCTGGTTCAAATAGTTTCCATCTTGAAGGATGGAACTCTGAGAAATTTGTTTAAGATTTTGAGATCTAAGATTGGTCTGAATGTTCCCTCTTTCTTGGGAACTACAAACAGATTTGAATAGAAGCCCTGACCCTGTTCCTCCTGCGGAAGGAATTCCAGAAAATAACCCTTGGACACAATTTCCAATGCCCAGGGATCCTGGACATCTCTTGCCCAAGCCTGGGCGAAGAGGAGCGTCTGCCCACTACTAGATCCGTTTCCGGATCGGGGGCTGCTCCTTCATGCTGTCTTAGAGGCAGCAGCAGGCTTTTTGGCCTGTTTCCCCTTGTACCAAGCCTGGTTAGGTCTCCAGACCGGCTTAAACTGGGCAAAAGTTCCCTCTTGTTTTAGTAGGTACTGCATAGTATTAATCCAATCAACATAATTTCTCTGGGACTACAATAGTGTCACAGTCGTCCAGAGTTGCTAAAACCTCCCTGAGCAATACGCGGAGGTGTTCAAGCTTAAATTTAAATGTAGACATATCAGAATCAGATTGAAGTATCTTCCCTGAATCTGAAAAGTCACCCACAGATTGAAGCTCCCCTGCTTCAGCATAATGTGAGGGTGTATCAGACATAGCTACTAAAGCGTCAGAGAGCTCTGTATTTATTCTAGTCCCAGAGCTGTCTCACTTTCCTTGCAATCCTGGCAGTTTAGATAATACCTCTGTAAGGGTATGATTCATAACTGCCGCCATGTCTTGCAAGGTATACGCAATGGGCGCGCTAGATGTACTTGGCGTCCCCCGAGCAGGATTTATAGGATCTGACACATGGGGAGAGTTAGACGGCATAACTTCCTCCTTGTCAATTTCATCTGGTGATAAATTTTTTAAAGCCAGAATATGGTCTTTGTAATCTATAGTAATCTATAGTAAAATCAGTGCATTTGGTACACATTCGAAGAGGGGGTTCCACAATGGCTTCTAAACATAATGAACAATGAGTTTCCTCTATGTCAGACATGTTTAAACAGACTAGTAATGAGACCAGCAAGCTTGGAAAACACTTTAATAACTGAACAAGCAGAAAATAAAAACGGTACTGTGCCTTTAAGAGAAAAAACAATCACAGAAACTGCAAAACAGTGAAAAAAGCAGTAAATCTTACGAAATTTTTACAGTGTGTATAATAGGCTAAAAGAGCATTGCACCCACTTGCAAATGGAGGATTAACCCCTTAGTTTCAAAACAGGATCAAAAAAACGATAAACGTTTTTAAACAGTCACACAAA
>NW_026511638.1:21347-72404 GCF_027579735.1 Bombina bombina
TTGGGAATCTCAGGAGGTGAGATTTCCGATCAATATCTTGGAACTCCGTGCAATTTTCAGAGCTCTTCAGTTTTGGCCTCTTCTGAAGAGAGAATCGTTCATTTGTTTTCAGACAGACAATGTCACAACTGTGGCATACATCAATCATCAAGGAGGGACTCACAGTCCTCTGGCTATGAAGGAAGTATCTCGAATTTTGGTTTGGGCGGAATCCAGCTCCTGTCTAATCTCTGCGGTTCATATCCCAGGTATAGACAATTGGGAAGCGGATTATCTCAGTCGCCAAACGTTGCATCCGGGCGAATGGTCTCTTCACCCAGAGGTATTTCTTCAGATTGTTCAAATGTGGGAACTTCCAGAAATAGATCTGATGGCGTCCCATCTAAACAAGAAACTTCCCAGGTATCTGTCCAGATCCCGGGATCCTCAGGCGGAGGCAGTGGATGCATTATCACTTCCTTGGAAGTATCATCCTGCCTATATCTTTCCGCCTCTAGTTCTTCTTCCAAGAGTAATCTCCAAGATTCTGAAGGAATGCTCGTTTGTTCTGCTGGTAGCTCCGGCATGGCCTCACAGGTTTTGGTATGCGGATCTTGTCCGGATGGCCTCTTGCCAACCGTGGACTCTTCCGTTAAGACCAGACCTTCTGTCACAAGGTCCCTTTTTCCATCAGGATCTGAAATCCTTAAATTTAAAGGTATGGAGATTGAACGCTTGATTCTTGGTCAAAGAGGTTTCTCTGACTCTGTCATTAATACTATGTTACAGGCTCGTAAATCTGTATCTCGAGAGATATATTATAGAGTCTGGAAGACTTATATTTCTTGGTGTCTTTCTCATCATTTTTCTTGGCATTCTTTTAGAATACCGAGAATTTTACAGTTTCTTCAGGATGGTTTAGATAAGGGTTTGTCCGCAAGTTCTTTGAAAGGACAAATCTCTGCTCTTTCAGTTCTTTTTCATAGAAAGATTGCTATTCTTCCTGATATTCATTGTTTTGTACAAGCTTTGGTACGTATAAAACCTGTCATTAAGTCAATTTCTCCTCCTTGGAGTTTGAATTTGGTTCTGGGAGCTCTTCAAGCTTCTCCGTTTGAACCTATGCATTCATTGGACATTAAATTACTTTCTTGGAAAGTTTTGTTCCTTTTGGCCATCTCTTCTGCCAGAAGAGTTTCTGAATTATCTGCTCTTTCTTGTGAGTCTCCTTTTCTGATTTTTCATCAGGATAAGGCGGTGTTGCGAACTTCTTTTGAATTTTTACCTAAAGTTGTGAATTCCAACAACATTAGTAGGGAAATTGTGGTTCCTTCATTATGTCCTAATCCTAAGAATTCTAAGGAGAAATCGTTGCATTCTTTGGATGTTGTTAGAGCTTTGAAATATTATGTTGAAGCTACGAAATCTTTCTGTAAGACTTCTAGTCTATTTGTTATCTTTTCCGGTTCTAGAAAAGGTCAGAAAGCTTCTGCCATTTCTTTGGCATCTTGGTTGAAAACTTTAATTCATCTTGCCTATGTTGAGTCGGGTAAAACTCCGCCTCATAGGATTACAGCTCATTCTACTAGGTCAGTTTCTACTTCCTGGGCGTTTAGGAATGAAGCTTCGGTTGACCAGATCTGCAAAGCAGCAACTTGGTCCTCTTTGCATACTTTTACTAAATTCTACCATTTTGATGTATTTTCTTCTTCTGAAGCAGTTTTTGGTAGAAAAGTACTTCAGGCAGCGGTTTCAGTTTGAATCTTCTGCTTATGTTTTTCGTTAAACTTTATTTTGGGTGTGGATTATTTTCAGCAGGAATTGGCTGTCTTTATTTTATCCCTCCCTCTCTAGTGACTCTTGTGTGGAAAGATCCACATCTTGGGTAGTCATTATCCCATACGTCACTAGCTCATGGACTCTAGCTAATTACATGAAAGAAAACATAATTTATGTAAGAACTTACCTGATAAATTCATTTCTTTCATATTAGCAAGAGTCCATGAGGCCCGCCCTTTTTTTGTGGTGGTTATGATTTTGTATAAAGCACAATTATTCCAATTCCTTATTTTATATGCTTTCGCACTTTTTTTTTATCACCCCACTTCTTGGCTATTCGTTAAACTGAATTGTGGGTGTGGTGAGGGGTGTATTTATAGGCATTTTGAGGTTTGGGAAACTTTGCCCCTCCTGGTAGGAATGTATATCCCATACGTCACTAGCTCATGGACTCTTGCTAATATGAAAGAAATGAATTTATCAGGTAAGTTCTTACATAAATTATGTTTTACAATGTAAAAAGCATATTTTAAATAAAGTAAATATTCCTAGGGATGATTCTCAGTCTGAAGAGAATCAGGATATGACATCCAATTCTCCCCAAGTGTCAAAACCTTTTATGCCCACACAAGCGACGCCTAGTACTTCTAGTGCATCTAATTCCTTTACTCTGCAGGAGATGGCTGCAGTTATGTCAACTACCCTTATAGAGGTATTGTCTAAATTACCAGTGTTGCAGGGTAAACGCAGTAGGTCAAGTATTAATGTAAATACTGAATCCTCTGATGCTTTATTAGCAATTTCCGATGTTCCCTCACAGTGCTCTGAGTTGGGGATTAGGGAATTACTGTCTGAGGGTGAAATTTTTGATTCAGGGAATGTTTTGCCTCAGACAGATTCGGATGCTATGTCATTTAAATTTAAGCTTGAACACCTCTGCCTGTTGCTTAGGCAGGTTTTAGCGACTGGGTGATTGTGATCCTATTGTGATTCCTCCAGAGACATTGTGTAAAATGGATAAATATTTGGAAGTTCCTACTTACGTTGATGTTTTTCCGGTTCCTAAGAGAATTTCGGAAATTATTAGTAAGGAATGGGATATACTGAAACACAGGGATCGGTACAGCGCCAAAAGGCCAAGGGACAGATACACAAAACTGCCAATACTTTAAAATGTAGATTTATTACAATCAGATAAAACAATAAGCGGCATAAATTGTAAAATAAGAATAAAAACAAATAGTATATTGGCAAAGAGTGCCGAGCAAATATTTAAGAAATGCAATAATGAAAAATGTTTAAAACCATAAAATTGCTAGCAAAACCAAAAAAATTCAAAAAATCAGAAAAAAACCTAACATACTGGTAATCAACATAGAAGTCTTGGGTACGTTTTTAGGGTAAACCAAGCTATCTAAGAATACAAAGGGTGGGAGGCTGTGGGTCAAAGAAGTCAGTTATGGATCCATAGTGTGGTGTGCACCGTGGTGAATTAGGGGAGGTGCGTGTAACGTAATGTGAATGACCCAATTTCAGATCAGACCTGGGTGTGAATGCTTGAAAGCAACCAGAGAACAAATACAATGTGGCAAATTACAACACAGTGAAAATGAAGACAAATACAATATAGCAAATTACAACACAGTGAAAATGAAAAGTATTAATTAATATAAAATCACGGAAAAAAGTCACAAAAAATAATGCCGAGTGGAGACTAGAATTCCAACACAGAAAGATCTGAGGAAATCCAAGTCCAAAAATAGTGATGGATCCTAAAAAACGAGTAAAAAGTCAATCAAAAGTCAAATATGCAGTCAATGAAAAATCAAAAAAAAAAAAAAAAATTTTTTTTTTGTTCAACAAAGGGGGGTGGAGAACAAAGTTGGTGCAAAAAATCAAAAAAGGGGAAGCATAAAAATTAGTTCATTTGTAATCCAAATGTGGCCAATGAAGGTGATCCAAATAATATCACAGTGGTGTGCAAAATCCAAGTCTAAACACAACAAAGCAAAGTGAAGAAAAGTGGGTGTAAAAAAATGGAAAAAAAATTGGTTTAAAAAGTAGAATATAAAAAATATATATAACGGGTGAGACAAGATAAATTCCAAGGATCCCAATGAACTTTAGGCAATCAGCGGCTCTTATTGTCGTCCCTAGTAGATTCCTGTAACCCAAAATAACAACATAGCGTAATACAGTTAAAAATATAATAGTAATCAAATGGAAAGATGCTTACCAAAAGTAAGCATCTTTCCATTTGATTTCTATTATATTTTTAACTGTATTACGCTATGTTGTTATTTTGGGTTACAGGAATCTACTAGGGACGAAAATAAGAGCCGCTGATTGCCTAAAGTTCATTGGGATCCTTGGAATTTATCTTGTCTCACCCGTTATATATATTTTTTATATTTTTTATATTCTACTTTTTAAACCAATTTTTTTTCCATTTTTTTACACCCACTTTTCTTCACTTTGCTTTGTTGTGTTTAGACTTGGATTTTGCACACCACTGTGATATTATTTGGATCACCTTCATTGGCCACATTTGGATTACAAATGAACTAATTTTTATGCTTCCCCTTTTTTGATTTTTTTGCACCGATTTTTGCACCAACTTTGTTCTCCACCCCCCTTTGTTGAACAAAAAAAAAATTTTTTTTTTTTTTTTTTTTTGATTTTTCATTGACTGCATATTTGACTTTTGATTGACTTTTTACTCGTTTTTTAGGATCCATCACTATTTTTGGACTTGGATTTCCTCAGATCTTTCTGTGTTGGAATTCTAGTCTCCACTCGGCATTATTTTTTGTGACTTTTTTCCGTGATTTTATATTAATTAATACTTTTCATTTTCACTGTGTTGTAATTTGCTATATTGTATTTGTCTTCATTTTCACTGTGTTGTAATTTGCCACATTGTATTTGTTCTCTGGTTGCTTTCAAGCATTCACACCCAGGTCTGATCTGAAATTGGGTCATTCACATTACGTTACACGCACCTCCCCTAATTCACCACGGTGCACACCACACTATGGATCCATAACTGACTTCTTTGACCCACAGCCTCCCACCCTTTGTATTCTTAGATAGCTTGGTTTACCCTAAAAACGTACCCAAGACTTCTATGTTGATTACCAGTATGTTAGGTTTTTTCAGATTTTTTGAATTTTTTTGGTTTTGCTAGCAATTTTATGGTTTTAAACATTTTTCATTATTGCATTTCTTAAATATTTGCTCGGCACTCTTTGCCAATATACTATTTGTTTTTATTCTTATTTTACAATTTATGCCGCTTATTGTTTTATCTGATTGTAATAAATCTACATTTTAAAGTATTGGCAGTTTTGTGTATCTGTCCCTTGGCCTTTTGGCGCTGTACCGATCCCTGTGTTTCAGTATAACTTTTTTCTGGGAGAGGTTAGACCCCATTTTTTGGTTACAGCTTAGGGCACTCTTAGCGCTAGAATACCACTACTATTATCTAAGGAATGGGATATACCAGGTATACCGTTTTCTCCCTCTCCTAATTTTAAGAAAATGTTTCCTATATCAGATACCATTCGGGACTCATGGCAAGCGGTCCCTAAAGTAGAGGGAGCTATATCTTCCCTAGCTAAGCATACTACTATACCCATTGAGTATAGTTGTGCTTTCAAGGATCCTATGGATAAGAAATTAGAGGGTCTACTAAAGAAATTATTTGTTAATCAGGGATTTCTTTTACAACCTACGGCTTGCATTGTTCCAGTAACTACTGCAGCAGCTTTTTGGTTTGAGGCTCTAGAAGAGTCTGTTAAGGTTGAGACTCCATTAGATGACATTCTAGATAGAATTAAGGCTCTTAAGCTAGCTAATTTTTTTATTACTGATGCCGCTTTTCAAATTGCTAAATTAGCCGCAAAAAATGCAGGATTTGCTATTTTAGCACGCAGAGCATTGTGGCTCAAATCTTGGTCTGCTGATGTGTCATCAAAACATAAGCTTTTAGCTATTCCCTTTAAAGGTAAGACCCTTTTCTCTTGTAAGGTGTATCCAGTCCACGGATTCATCCATTACTTGTGGGATATTTTCCTTCCCAACAGGAAGCGGCAAGAGGATCACCCACAGCAGAGCTGTCTATATAGCTCCTCCCCTTACTGCCACCTCCCAGTCATTCTCTTGCAGCTCTCGACAAGGGAAGCAGCTAGAGAGATGTGGTGCATTAATGTAGTTTATCTTCAATCAAAAGTTTATTATTTTCAAATGGTACCGGAGTTGTACTATTTTAGCCTCAGGCAGAAAGTTGAAGAAGCGTCTGCCTGTGGTCTTTGATGATCTTAGCAGGTTGTAACTAAGATCCATTGCTGTTCTCACACATAACTGAAGAGATGGGTAACTTCAGCTGGGGGAATAGCGTGCAGGGTCTCCTGCTCTGAGGTATGTGCAGTTTTAAATTTTTCTAGAGAAATAAGCTAGAAAATGCTGACAATACCGGATTTATTTAAGGTAAGCCCGATTACAGTGATTTAATAATGACTGGTATCATGCTTGCTGTAAAGGGTAATATTTTTTATTATTTACTCACATTACTGAATAGATATAACGTTTGCTTAAGGTGTATAAACGTTTATTTCATATTGGTGATAAAACATTATTCTGGGGCCCAGTTTTTCCACATGGCTGACTAGATTTTGCCTAGGGATAGTTTTTTAAGGCCCTCTCACTGTGAGTACAGGTTGGGAGGGGCCTATTTTCAATTAGTTTTTGCAGCTTGAGACATCCAGCTTCCCTGAAGGAGTCCCCTGAACATTTAGGACCTCTCTTAGGGGTTTTTGTGCCTTCCAAAGTCGTTGTATGGGCAGGTAGGGCCACAGTAGAGCTGTGGCAGTTTGTTGTGACTGTTTAAAAACGTTTATCATTTTTTTGATCCGGTTTTGAAACTAAGGGGTTAATCATCAATTTGCAAGTGGGTGCAATGCTCTTTCAGCCTATTATACACACTGTAAAAATTTCGTGAGATTTACTGCTTTTTTCACTGTTTTAGCAGTTTCTGTGATTGTTTTTTTCTCTTAAAGGCACAGTACCGTTTTTATTTTCTGCTTGTTCAGTTATTAAAGTGTTTTCCAAGCTTGCTGGTTTCATTACTAGTCTGTTTAAACATGCCTGACATAGAGGAAACTCATTGTTCATTATGTTTAGAAGCCATTGTGGAACCCCCTCTTCGAATGTGTACCAAATGCACTGATTTTACTATAGATTACAAAGAACATATTCTGGCTTTAAAAAAAATTTCACCAGAAGAAATTGACAAGGAGGAAGTTATGCCGTCTAACTCTCCCCACGTGTCAGATCCTATAAATCCCGCTCAGGGGATGCCAAGTACATCTAGCGCGCCCATTGCGTATACCTTGCAAGACATGGCGGCAGTTATGAATCATACCCTTACAGAGGTATTATCTGAACTGCCAGGATTGCAAGGAAAGCGAGACCGCTCTGGGACTAGAATAAATACAGAGCTCTCTGACGCTTTAGTAGCTATCTCTGATAAACCCTCACAATATAATGAAGCTGAAGCAGGGGAGCTTCAATCTGTGGGTGATTTTTCTGATTCAGGGAAGATACTTCAATCTGATTCTGATATGTCTACATTTAAATTTAAGCTTGAACACCTCCGCGTATTGCTCAGGAGGGTCAATACAGGCACTACCAGTTTATGTCTCTTCCCTTCGGCTTGGCCTCTGCACCAAGAATCTTTACAAAGTTTCTAGGGTCCCTTCTAGCGGTCCTAAGGCCGCGGGCTATAGCAGTAGCCCCTTACTCAGACGACATTCTGATACAGGCGTCGACTTCTGAAGTTGCCAGGTCTCACACGGACATTGTTCTGGCATTTCTGAGGTCGCATGGGTGGAAAGTGAACAAAGAAAAAAGTTCTCTATCTCCTCTCACAAGAGTTTACTTCCTAGGAACTCTGATAGATTCTGTAGAAATGAAGATTTACCTGACAGAGGCCAGGTTGTCAAAACTTCTAAATTCCTGCCGTGTTCTTTATTCTACTTCTCGCCCTTCAGTGGCTTAGTGTATGGAAGTAATCGGCTTAATGGTAGCGGCAATGGACATAGTGCCGTTTGCCCGCCTACATCTCAGACCGCTGCAACTCTGCATGCTCAGTCAGTGGAATGGGGATTACATAGATTTGTCCCCTCTACTAAATCTGGAACAAGAGACCAGGGATTCTCTTCTCTGGTGGTTATCTCGGGTCCATCTGTCCAAGGGTATGACCTTCCGCAGGCCAGATTGGACAATAGTAACGACAGATGCCAGCCTTCTGGGCTGGGGTGCAGTCTGGAACTCCCTGAAGGCTCAGGGCTTGTGGACTCAGGAGGAGACACTCCTTCCGATACACATTCTGGAACTAAGAGCGATATTCAATGTTGTTCAGGCTTGGCCTCAGCTAGCTGCAGTCAGGTTAATCAGATTTCAGTCGGACAGCCTCACGACTGTAGCTTACATCAACCATCAAGGGGGAACAAGGAGTTCCCTAGCAATGTTGGAGGTTTCAAAAATAATTCTATGGGCAGAGGTTCACTCTTGCCATCTATCAGCTATCCATATCCCAGGAGTAGAGAACTGGGAGGCGGATTTTCTAAGTCGACAGACTTTTCATCCGGGGGAGTCGGAACTCCATCCGGAGGTGTTTGCACAGTTGATTCAATTTTGGGCCAAACCAGAACTGGATCTCATGGCGTATCGTCAGAACGCCAAGCTTCCTTGTTACGGGTTCAGGTCCAGGGATCCCAAGGCAGCGCTGATAGATGCTCTAGCAGCGCCTTGGTCTTTCAACCTGGCTTATGTGTTTCCACCGTTTCCTCTGCTCCCTCGTCTGATTGCCAAGATCAAGCAGGAGAGAGCTTCTGTGATTTTGATAGCTCCTGCATGGCCATGCAGGACTTGGTATGCAGATCTGGTTGACATGTCATCCTTTCCACCTTGGACTCTGCCGCTGAGGCAGGACCTTCTACTTCAGGGTCCCTTCAAACATCCAAATCTAATTTTCTTTCATGTAATTAGCAAGAGTCCATGAGCTAGTGACGTATGGGATATACATTCCTACCAGGAGGGGCAAAGTTTCCCAAACCTCAAAATGCCTATAAATACACCCCTCACCACACCCACAATTCAGTTTTACAAACTTTGCCTCCGATGGAGGTGGTGAAGTAAGTTTGTGCTAGATTCTAGGTTGATATGCGCTCCGCAGCAAGTTGGAGCCCGGTTTTCCTCTCAGCGTGCAGTGAATGTCAGAGGGATGTGAGGAGAGTATTGCCTATTTGAATGCAGCGATCTCCTTCTAAGGGGTCTATTTCATAGGTTCTCTGTTATCGGTCGTAGAGATTCATCTCTTACCTCCCTTTTCAGATCGACGATATACTCTTATATATACCATTACCTCTGCTGATTCTCGTTTCAGTACTGGTTTGGCTATCTGCTATATGTAGATGAGTGTCCTGGGGTAAGTAAGTCTTATTTTCTGTGACACTCCAAGCTATGGTTAGGCACTTTGTTTATAAAGTTCTAAATATATGTATTCAAACATTTATTTGCCTTGACTCAGAATGTTCAACTTTCCTTATTTTCAGACAGTCAGTTTCATATTTGGGATAATGCATTTTTGATTTGACCATTTTTTCTTACCTTAAAATTTGACTTTTTCCCTGTGGGCTGTTAGGCTCGCGGGGGCTGAAAATGCTTCATTTTATTGCGTCATTCTTGGCGCGGACTTTTTTGGCGCAAAAATTCTATTTCCGTTTCCGGCGTCATACGTGTCGCCGGAAGTTGCGTCATTCTTTGACGTTATTTCGCGCCAAAAATGTCGGCGTTCGGATGTGGCGTCATTTTTGGCGCCAAAAAGCATTTAGGCGCCAAATAATGTGGGCGTCTTATTTGGCGCGAAAAAATATGGGCGTCGCTTTTGTCTCCACATTATTTAAGTCTCATTATTTATTGCTTCTGGTTGCTAGAAGCTTGTTCTTTGGCCTTTTTTTCCCATTCCTGAAACTGTCATTTAAGGAATTTGATCAATTTTGCTTTATATGTTGTTTTTTCTCTTACATATTGCAAGATGTCTCACGTTGCATCTGAGCCAGAAGATACTACAGGAAAATCTCTGTCAAGTGCTGAATCTACCAAAGCTAAGTGTATCTGCTGTAAACTTTTGGTAGCTATTTCTCCAGCTGTTGTTTGTATTGATTGTCATGACAAACTTGTTAAAGCAGATTATATTTCCTTTAGTAAAGTACCATTGCCTGTTGCAGTTCCCTCAACATCTAAGGTGCAGAATGTTCCTGATAATATAAGAGATTTTGTTTCTGAATCCATAAAGAAGGCTATGTCTGTTATTTCTCCTTCTAGTAAACGTAAAAAATCTTTTAAAACTTCTCTCCCTACAGATGAATTTTTAAATGAACATCATCATTCTGATTCTGATGACTCCTCTGGTTCAGAGGATTCTGTCTCTGAGGTTGATGCTGATAAATCTTCATATTTATTTAAAATGGAATTTATTCGTTCTTTACTTAAAGAAGTTCTAATTGCTTTAGAAATAGAGGATTCTGGTCCTCTTGATACTAATTCTAAACGTTTAGATAAGGTATTTAAAGCTCCTGTGGTTATTCCAGAAGTTTTTCCTGTTCCTAATGCTATTTCTGCAGTAATTTCCAAAGAATGGGATAAATTGGGTAATTCATTTACTCCTTCTAAACGTTTTAAGCATTTATATCCTGTGCCGTCTGACAGATTAGAATTTTGGGACAAAATCCCTAAAGTTGATGGGGCTATTTCTACCCTTGCTAAACGTACTACTATTCCTACGTCAGATGGTACTTCGTTTAAGGATCCTCTAGATAGGAAAATTGAGTCCTTTCTAAGAAAAGCTTATCTGTGTTCAGGTAATCTTCTTAGACCTGCTATATCTTTGGCTGATGTTGCTGCAGCTTCAACTTTTTGGTTGGAAACTTTAGCGCAACAAGTAACACATCGTGATTCTCATGACATTATTATTCTTCTTCAGCATGCTAATAATTTTATCTGTGATGCCATTTTTGATATTATCAGAGTTGATGTCAGGTTTATGTCTCTAGCTATTTTAGCTAGAAGAGCTTTATGGCTTAAAACTTGGAATGCTGATATGGCTTCTAAATCAACTTTACTTTCTATTTCTTTCCAGGGTAACAAATTATTTGGTTCTCAGTTGGATTCCATCATTTCAACTGTTACTGGTGGGAAAGGAACTTTTTTACCACAGGATAAAAAATCTAAAGGTAAAAGCAGAGCTAATAATCGTTTTCGTTCCTTTCGTTTCAACAAAGAACAAAAGCCTGATCCTTCATCCTCAGGAGCAGTTTCAGTTTGGAAACCATCTCCAGTCTGGAATAAATCCAAGCCAGCTAGAAAGGCAAAGCCTGCTTCTAAGTCCACATGAAGGTGCGGCCCTCATTCCAGCTCAGCTGGTAGGGGGCAGGTTACGTTTTTTCAAGGAAATTTGGATCAATTCTGTTCACAATCTTTGGATTCAGAACATTGTTTCAGAAGGGTACAGAATTGGTTTCAAGATAAGACCTCCTGCAAAGAGATTTTTTCTTTCCCGTGTCCCAGTAAATCCAGTAAAAGCTCAAGCATTTCTGAAATGTGTTTCAGATCTAGAGTTGACTGGAGTAATTATGCCAGTTCCAGTTCAGGAACAGGGGATGGGGTTTTATTCAAATCTCTTCATTGTACCAAAGAAGGAGAATTCCTTCAGACCAGTTCTGGATCTAAAAATATTGAATCGTTATGTAAGGATACCAACGTTCAAAATGGTAACTGTAAGGACTATCTTGCCTTTTGTTCAGCAAGGGAATTATATGTCCACAATAGATTTACAGGATGCATATCTGCATATTCCGATTCATCCAGATCATTTTCAGTTCCTGAGATTCTCTTTTCTGGACAAGCATTACCAGTTTGTGGCTCTGCCGTTTGGCCTAGCTACAGCTCCAAGAATTTTTACAAAGGTTCTCGGTGCCCTTCTGTCTGTAATCAGAGAACAGGGTATTGTGGTATTTCCTTATTTGGACGATATCTTGGTACTTGCTCAGTCTTTACATTTAGCAGAATCTCATACGAATCGACTTGTGTTGTTTCTTCAAGATCATGGTTGGAGGATCAATTTACCAAAAAGTTCTTTGATTCCTCAGACAAGGGTAACCTTTCTGGGTTTCCAGATGGATTCAGTGTCCATGACTCTGTCTTTAACAGACAAGAGACGTCTAAAATTGATTGCAGCTTGTCGAAACCTTCAGTCACAATCATTCCCTTCGGTAGCCTTATGCATGGAAATTCTAGGTCTTATGACTGCTGCATCGGACGCGATCCCCTTTGCTCTTTTTCACATGCGACCTCTTCAGCTCTGTATGCTGAAGCAATGGTGCAAGGATTACACGAAGATATCTCAAACAATATCTTTAAAACCGATTGTTCGGCACTCTCTAACATGGTGGACAGATCACCATCGTTTAATTCAGGGGGCTTCTTTTGTGCTTCCGACCTGGACTGTAATTTCAACAGATGCAAGTCTCTCGGGTTGGGGAGCTGTGTGGGGATCTCTGACGGCACAGGGAGTTTGGGAATCTCAGGAGGTGAGATTACCTATCAATATCTTGGAACTCCGTGCAATTTTCAGAGCTCTTCAGTTTTGGCCTCTTCTGAAGAGAGAATCGTTCATTTGTTTTCAGACAGACAATGTCACAACTGTGGCATACATCAATCATCAAGGAGGGACTCACAGTCCTCTGGCTATGAAAGAAGTATCTCGAATTTTGGTTTGGGCGGAATCCAGCTCCTGTCTAATCTCTGCGGTTCATATCCCAGGTGTAGACAATTGGGAAGCGGATTATCTCAGTCGCCAAACGTTGCATCCGGGCAAATGGTCTCTTCACCCAGAGGTATTTATTCAGATTGTTCAAATGTGGGAACTTCCAGAAATAGATCTGATGGCGTCCCATCTAAACAAGAAACTTCCCAGGTATCTGTCCAGATCCCGGGATCCTCAGGCGGAGGCAGTGGATGCATTATCACTTCCTTGGAAGTATCATCCTGCCTATATCTTTCCGCCTCTAGTTCTTCTTCCAAGAGTGATCTCCAAGATTTTGAAGGAATGCTCGTTTGTTCTGCTGGTAGCTCCAGCATGGCCTCACAGGTTTTGGTATGCGGATCTTGTCCGGATGGCCTCTTGCCAACCGTGGACTCTTCCGTTAAGACCAGACCTTCTGTCACAAGGTCCTTTTTTCCATCAGGATCTGAAATCCTTAAATTTAAAGGTATGGAGATTGAACGCTTGATTCTTGGTCAAAGAGGTTTCTCTGACTCCGTGATTAATACTATGTTACAGGCTCGTAAATCTGTATCTCGAGAGATATATTATAGAGTCTGGAAGACTTATATTTCTTGGTGTCTTTCTCATCATTTTTCTTGGCATTCTTTTAGAATACCGAGAATTTTACAGTTTCTTCAGGATGGTTTAGATAAGGGTTTGTCCGCAAGTTCTTTGAAAGGACAAATCTCTGCTCTTTCTGTTCTTTTTCACAGAAAGATTGCTATTCTTCCTGATATTCATTGTTTTGTACAAGCTTTGGTTCGTATAAAACCTGTCATTAAGTCAATTTCTCCTCCTTGGAGTTTGAATTTGGTTCTGGGAGCTCTTCAAGCTCCTCCGTTTGAACCTATGCATTCATTGGACATTAAATTACTTTCTTGGAAAGTTTTGTTCCTTTTGGCCATCTCTTCTGCCAGAAGAGTTTCTGAATTATCTGCTCTTTCTTGTGAGTCTCCTTTTCTGATTTTTCATCAGGATAAGGCGGTGTTGCGAACTTCTTTTGAATTTTTACCTAAAGTTGTGAATTCCAACAACATTAGTAGAGAAATTGTGGTTCCTTCATTATGTCCTAATCCTAAGAATTCTAAGGAGAAATCGTTGCATTCTTTGGATGTTGTTAGAGCTTTGAAATATTATGTTGAAGCTACGAAATCTTTCCGTAAGACTTCTAGTCTATTTGTTATCTTTTCCGGTTCTAGAAAAGGCCAGAAAGCTTCTGCCATTTCTTTGGCATCTTGGTTGAAATCTTTAATTCATCTTGCCTATGTTGAGTCGGGTAAAATTCCGCCTCAGAGAATTACAGCTCATTCTACTAGGTCAGTATCTACTTCCTGGGCGTTTAGGAATGAAGCTTCGGTTGACCAGATCTGCAAAGCAGCAACTTGGTCCTCTTTGCGTACTTTTACTAAATTCTACCATTTTGATGTATTTTCTTCTTCTGAAGCAGTTTTTGGTAGAAAAGTACTTCAGGCAGCGGTTTCAGTTTGAATCTTCTGCTTATGTTTTTCGTTAAACTTTATTTTGGGTGTGGATTATTTTCAGCAGGAATTGGCTGTCTTTATTTTATCCCTCCCTCTCTAGTGACTCTTGTGTGGAAAGATCCACATCTTGGGTAGTCATTATCCCATACGTCACTAGCTCATGGACTCTTGCTAATTACATGAAAGAAAACATAATTTATGTAAGAACTTACCTGATAAATTCATTTCTTTCATATTAGCAAGAGTCCATGAGGCCCGCCCTTTTTTTGTGGTGGTTATGTTTTTGTATAAAGCACAATTATTCCAATTCCTTATTTTATATGCTTTCGCACTTTTTTATCACCCCACTTCTTGGCTATTCGTTAAACTGAATTGTGGGTGTGGTGAGGGGTGTATTTATAGGCATTTTGAGGTTTGGGAAACTTTGCCCCTCCTGGTAGGAATGTATATCCCATACGTCACTAGCTCATGGACTCTTGCTAATATGAAAGAAATGAATTTATCAGGTAAGTTCTTACATAAATTATGTTTCTCTGCCTCTGACTGCTTGGAGATTGAACGCTTGATTTTGTCAAAACGTGGTTTTTCCAAGTCGGTCATTGATACCTTAATTCAGGCTCGAAAGCCTGTCACCAGGAAAATCTATCATAAGATATGGTGTAAATATCTTCATTGGTGTGAATCCAAGGGTTACTCATGGAGTAAAGTCAGGATTCCCAGGATATTGTCTTTTCTCCAAGAAGGATTGGAGAAGGGATTGTCAGCTAGTTCCTTAAAGGGACAGATTTTTGTTCTGTCTATTCTTTTGCACAAGCGTCTGGCGGATGTTCTAGACGTTCAGGCGTTTTGTCAGGCTTTAGTTAGAATCAAGCCTTTGTTTAAATCTGTTGCTCCGCCATGGAGTTTAAATTTAGTTCTTAAAGTTCTTCAAGGGGTTCTGTTTGAACCTCTGCATTCCATAGATATTAAGCTTTTATCTTGGAAAGTTCTGTTCTTGGTAGCTATCTCTTCGGCTCGAAGAGTTTCAGAGTTATCTGCCTTGCAGTGTGATTCCCCTTATCTGATCTTCCATGCAGATAAGGTAGTTTTGCGTACCAAACCTGGGTTTCTTCCTAAGGTGGTATCCAATAAGAATATCAATCAAGAGATTGTTGTTCCGTCACTGTGTCCTAATCCTTCAAAGAAGGAACGTCTATTACACAATCTTGACGTGGTTCGTGCTTTAAAGTTTTATTTACAAGCTACTAAAGATTTTCGTCAAACATCTGCATTGTTTGTTGTCTACTCTGGACAGAGGAAAGGCCAAAAGGCTTCAGCCATATCACTTTCTTTTTGGTTAAGAAGTATAATCCACTTAGCTTATGAGACTGCTGGCCAGCAGCCTCCTGTAAGAATTACAGCTCATTCCACTAGAGCGGTGGCTTCCACATGGGCCTTTAAAAATGAGGCTTCTGTTGAACAGATTTGTAAGGCGGCGACTTGGTCTTCGCTTCATACTTTTTTTAAATTCTACAAATTTGATACTTTTGCTTCTTCGGAGGCTATTTTTGGGAGAAAGGTCTTACAGGCAGTGGTGCCTTCCGTTTAAGCGCCTGCCTTGTCCCTCTGTTCATCCGTGTCCTATAGCTTTGGTATTGGTATCCCACAAGTAATAGATGAATCCGTGGACTGGATACACCTTACAAGAGAAAACAAAATTTATGTTTAACTGATAAATTTTATTTCTCTTGTGGTGTATCCAGTCCATGGCCCGCCCTGTCATTTTAAGGCAGGTGTTTTTTAATTTTTAAACTACAGTCACCACTGCACCCTATAGTTTCTCCTTTCTCGTGCTTGTCTTCGGTCGAATGACTGGGAGGTGGCAGTTAGGGGAGGAGCTATATAGACAGCTCTGCTGTGGGTGATCCTCTTGCAGCTTCCTGTTGGGAAGGAGAATATCCCACAAGTAATGGATGAATCCGTGGACTGGATACACCACAAGAGAAATAAATTTATCAGGTAAGCATAAATTTTGTTTTTGGGCCAGAATTGAAGGAGATTATTTCTGATATTACAGGAGGTAAGGGCCGTGTCTATGAGGAAGTGCCAATAGGGGGGGGGGTGAAACGCGTCAGACTGCCTTTGTCTTTGCCTGCCCTCTGTTTGAGGAGTCACTTGTACTTTTTAATATTACTAATAAAGGTATGCTTTTAATTTTCACCTAACCAAGTAGTGCCTGCTTCCTTCTTATCCGTTTTACATATTACGGCCTGATCAGCCGTTTCGCTATGGCACTCCAGATCCATATATAGCAGTGCTTGATTATATTGTGCATGCACGGACCGTTGGTTTAACCAGTGTTCCGGATACCCCTTCACTCTGCAGGTAAGGGCCATGCCCTACCTCAGGATAGTTCGGTTAAAATGAGGGGTAAACAGAATAATTTTCGTTCCTTTCGGAACTTTAAAGGAGGACCCCCCGCTGCTTCTTCCACAAAGCAGCATGAAGGGGTGGCCCCCAATCCGGGACCGGATCTAGTAGGGGGCAGACTTTCTTTCTTTGCTGAGGCAAGTGATGTTCAGGATTCCTGGGCACTAGAAATAGTGACCCATGGTTATCAATTGGAATTCAAGGATTTTCTCCCAAGACGGAGATTTCATCTTTCAAAATTATCTGCAAACCAGATAAAGAGAGAGGCGCTGTGTAAAAGACCTTTTTTCTATGGGAGTAATCTGTCCTGTTCCAAAATTGGATCAGGGACAGGGATTTTACTCAAACCTATTTGTGGTCCCCAGAAAAGAGGGAACGTTCAGACCTATTTTGGACCTCAAGTGTCTAAACAAATTTCTAAGAGTTCCATCATTCAAGATGGAGACAATTCTAACGATTTTGCCAATGATCCAGGAGGGTCAATATATGACTACCGTGGATTTGAAGGATGCTTACCTTCATATTCCAATCCACAAGATTATCATCGGTTTCTAAGGTTTGTCTTCTTGGACAAACTATCAGTTTGTGGCTCTTCCTTTCGGGTTGGCCACAGCACCCAGAATCTTCACAAAGGTTCTAGGGTCTCTTTTGGCGGTTCTCAGACCGCAAGGGATAGCGGTGGCACCTTATCTGGACGATATTCTGATTCAGGCGTCAACATATCATCTGACAAAATCTCACACGGACACAGTGTTGTCTTTTCTGAGAACTCACGGCTAGAAGGTGAACATAGAGAAGAGTTCACTTGTTCCACAGACAATGGTTCCTTTTCTGGGAACTCTGATAGACTCGGTAGCCATGAAAGTATTTCTGATGAAGGTCAGAAAATCAAAGATTTTGAATACTTGCCGAGCACTTCTGTCAATTCCTCTGCCATCAGTGGCTCAGTGTATGGAGGTAATCAGATTAATGGTAGCGGCAATGGACATCGTTCCGTTTGCTCGCTTTCATCTCAGACCACTGCAACTGTGCATGCTCGGTCAGTGGAATGGGGATTATGCGGATTTATCTCCAAAGAAAATTCTGGATCAAGAGACCAGAGACTCTCTTCTTTGGTGGTTGTCGCCAGATCATCTGTCCCAGGGGACTTGTTTCCGCAGATCCTTGTGGGTGATAGTGACAACAGATGCCAGCCATCTGGGCTGGGGTGCAGTTTGGAACTCCCTGAAGGCTCAGGGTGTTTGGACTCAGGTGGAGTCTCTACTTCCAATCAATATTCTGGAACTGAGAGCAATATTCAATGCGCTTCAGACGTGGCCTCAGTTGGCTTCGACCAAATTCATCAGATTCCAGTCAGACAACATAACTGTGGCATATGCCAATCATCAGTGGGGGGACAAGGAGTTCCTTAGCGATGATATAAGTATCCAAGATAATCAGTTGGGCAGAGGCCCACTATTGTCATCTGTCAGCGATCTACATCCCAGGGGTAGAGTACTGGGGATCAGATTTTCTAAGTCGACAGACTTTTCATCCGGGGGAGTGGGAACTTCACGCAGGACTTGGTATGAGGATCTAGTGGACATGTCCTCTATGCCACCGTGGAAACTTCCTTTGAGACAGGACCCTCTCATTCAAGGTCCTTTCCAACATCCAAATCTAATTTCTCTGCAGCTGACTGCATGGAGATTGAACGCTTGATTTTATCAAAGTGAGGATTCTCTGATTCAGTTATCAGTACTTTGATTCAGGCTAGAAAGCCTGTCACTAGAAAAATCTATCATAAGATATGGCGTAAATATCTTTTTGGTGTGAATCCAAGGGTTACTCATGGAGTAAAGTTAGGATTCCTAGGATTTTGTCTTTTCTCCAAGAAGGATTGGAGAAAGGGTTATCAGCAAGTTCCTTAAAGGGACAAATTTCAGCATTGCCAATTCTGTTTCACAAACGTTTGGCAAATGTATCAGATATTCAGTCTTTTTGTCAGGCTCTATCTAGAATTAAGCCTGTATTTAGACCTATTACTCCTCCCTGGAGTTTGAGTTTAGTTCTTCGAGTTCTGCAAGTGGTTCCGTTTGAACCTATGCATTCCATAGATATTAAACTATTATCTTGAAAAGTTCTGTTTTTGGGTGCTATTTCTTCTGCTCAAAGAGTTTCTGAGCTTTCAGCATTACAGTGTGATTCGCCTTATCTCCTATTTCATTCTGATATGGTGGTTTTTACGTACCAAACCTGGATTCCTTCCTAAGGTTGTTTCGAATAAGAATATTAATCAGGAATTTGTTGTTCTTTCCTTGTGTCCTAATCCTTCTAAGAAGGAGGGTCTATTACATAACTTGGATGTGGTCCGTGCATTAAAGTTTTACTTACAGGCAACTAAGGATTTCCGTCAATCATCTTCATTATTTATTGTTTATTCTGGAAAATGTAGAGGTCGGAAAGCTACGGCTACCTCTTTCTTTTTGGCTGAGAAGTATCACCCGCCTGGCATATGAGACTGCTGGACAGCAGCCCCCTGAAAGAATTACAGCTCATTCTTCTAGGGCTGTGGAACAGATTTGTAAGGCTGCGACTTGGTCATCCCTTCACACTTTTTCCAAATTTTACAAATTTGATACTTTTGCTTCTTCTGAGGCTATCTTTGTGAGAGAGGTTCTTCAAGCAGTGGTGCCTTCCGTTTAGGTTCCTGTCTTGTCCCTCCCTTTCATCCGTGTCCTATTGCTTTGGTATTGGTTTCCCACAAGTAAGGATGAAATCCGTGGACTCGTCATATCTTTGTAAAAGAAAACAAAATTTATGCTTACCTGATAAATTACTTTCTTTTACGATATGACGAGTCAACGGCCCACCCTGTTCTTTTTAAGACAGTTTTTCTTTATTTTTTGTAAACTTCAGTCACCTCTGCACCTTTTTTAGCATTTCCTTTTTCTCTTCCTATACCTTCGGCCGAATGACTGAGGGGGGAGGGGAAGGGCTATATATACAGCTCTGCTGTGGTGGTCTTTGCCACTTCCTGTTAGCAGGAGGTTAATATCCCACAAGTAAGGATGAAATCTGTGGACTCGTCATATCGTAAAAAAAAGTAATTTATCAGGTAAGCATACATTTAGTTTTTCGGAGATTTTAATATTGATTGGCTGAATTCAAAAAATAACAGTTGTCACACGCTATTTAAATCTTTGCAGCTAACACAATTAATTTCCTCCCCAACTCGCATAAACACCATAATCATACCCTGCTCGACTCTATTCTCTCCACTTCTCCCGACTGAATCCAGGAGGCAGGTGTTCTCCCTAACATTTTCAGTGACCACTGCATAGTGTACTGCGTGCGCAAAATAAAGGCAACTAAATCCCCTCCCAAGGTTAAAATCACCAGGTCCTTCAAATAAATTTATATTCATTCATTTCTAAATGACATCAAGAACCTCCTCCGGCACAGATTAAACCTAATCCCAGATCTAGACTCTGCAGTTTAATTCTTTAAGTCTGAACTCCTACTAGTTTGGAATTTACATGCCCCGCTGCGTAAGGTGAGAGTAAAAGGAGCACACTTAAATTGGATCACAGCTGACCTCTTTCAAATGTACCAGTTTCACGATTCATTGTGGTCAAAGTTCAAACAAACTGGCTCTATGAACGATTACTGTGTATATAGACAATGGTGACATATATGCATTAAACAAACAAAATTTGCCAAGGCCCAATATTTCTGTGAAAATCTGAATAATAACATATCTAACCCTAGAAAGTTTTGGAAACTCCTAAATAACTTACGCTTGATTTTATCAAAGTGAGGATTCTCTGATTCAGTTATCAGTACTTTGATTCAGGCTAGAAAGCCTGTCACTAGAAAAATCTATCATAAGATATGGCGTAAATATCTTTTTGGTGTGAATCCAAGGGTTACTCATGGAGTAAAGTTAGGATTCCTAGGATTTTGTCTTTTCTCCAAGAAGGATTGGAGAAAGGGTTATCAGCAAGTTCCTTAAAGGGACAAATTTCAGCATTGCCAATTCTGTTTCACAAACGTTTGGCAAATGTATCAGATATTCAGTCTTTTTGTCAGGCTCTATCTAGAATTAAGCCTGTATTTAGACCTATTACTCCTCCCTGGAGTTTGAGTTTAGTTCTTCGAGTTCTGCAAGTGGTTCCGTTTGAACCTATGCATTCCATAGATATTAAACTATTATCTTGAAAAGTTCTGTTTTTGGGTGCTATTTCTTCTGCTCAAAGAGTTTCTGAGCTTTCAGCATTACAGTGTGATTCGCCTTATCTCCTATTTCATTCTGATATGGTGGTTTTTACGTACCAAACCTGGATTCCTTCCTAAGGTTGTTTCGAATAAGAATATTAATCAGGAATTTGTTGTTCTTTCCTTGTGTCCTAATCCTTCTAAGAAGGAGGGTCTATTACATAACTTGGATGTGGTCCGTGCATTAAAGTTTTACTTACAGGCAACTAAGGATTTCCGTCAATCATCTTCATTATTTATTGTTTATTCTGGAAAATGTAGAGGTCGGAAAGCTACGGCTACCTCTTTCTTTTTGGCTGAGAAGTATCACCCGCCTGGCATATGAGACTGCTGGACAGCAGCCCCCTGAAAGAATTACAGCTCATTCTTCTAGGGCTGTGGAACAGATTTGTAAGGCTGCGACTTGGTCATCCCTTCACACTTTTTCCAAATTTTACAAATTTGATACTTTTGCTTCTTCTGAGGCTATCTTTGTGAGAGAGGTTCTTCAAGCAGTGGTGCCTTCCGTTTAGGTTCCTGTCTTGTCCCTCCCTTTCATCCGTGTCCTATTGCTTTGGTATTGGTTTCCCACAAGTAAGGATGAAATCCGTGGACTCGTCATATCTTTGTAAAAGAAAACAAAATTTATGCTTACCTGATAAATTACTTTCTTTTACGATATGACGAGTCAACGGCCCACCCTGTTCTTTTTAAGACAGTTTTTCTTTATTTTTTGTAAACTTCAGTCACCTCTGCACCTTTTTTAGCATTTCCTTTTTCTCTTCCTATACCTTCGGCCGAATGACTGAGGGGGGAGGGGAAGGGCTATATATACAGCTCTGCTGTGGTGGTCTTTGCCACTTCCTGTTAGCAGGAGGTTAATATCCCACAAGTAAGGATGAAATCTGTGGACTCGTCATATCGTAAAAAAAAGTAATTTATCAGGTAAGCATACATTTAGTTTTTCGGAGATTTTAATATTGATTGGCTGAATTCAAAAAATAACAGTTGTCACACGCTATTTAAATCTTTGCAGCTAACACAATTAATTTCCTCCCCAACTCGCATAAACACCATAATCATACCCTGCTCGACTCTATTCTCTCCACTTCTCCCGACTGAATCCAGGAGGCAGGTGTTCTCCCTAACATTTTCAGTGACCACTGCATAGTGTACTGCGTGCGCAAAATAAAGGCAACTAAATCCCCTCCCAAGGTTAAAATCACCAGGTCCTTCAAATAAATTTATATTCATTCATTTCTAAATGACATCAAGAACCTCCTCCGGCACAGATTAAACCTAATCCCAGATCTAGACTCTGCAGTTTAATTCTTTAAGTCTGAACTCCTACTAGTTTGGAATTTACATGCCCCGCTGCGTAAGGTGAGAGTAAAAGGAGCACACTTAAATTGGATCACAGCTGACCTCTTTCAAATGTACCAGTTTCACGATTCATTGTGGTCAAAGTTCAAACAAACTGGCTCTATGAACGATTACTGTGTATATAGACAATGGTGACATATATGCATTAAACAAACAAAATTTGCCAAGGCCCAATATTTCTGTGAAAATCTGAATAATAACATATCTAACCCTAGAAAGTTTTGGAAACTCCTAAATAACTTACAAAATCCACCAATCCACTCCCAACCCTCCACTGTCAATGTGGATAACCAAACCCTGCAACTCCCCTTAGAAGTAGCAAATGCCTTTAACAATTATTTTGTCTGATGCTCCACCAACCTGATTGACAAACTAATTAATGGCACGCATCTTGAAACTAGAAATGTGGATCATGCCCCACTAAAACAGCAAACACCCAATATAGAGAAGTTCAATTTTAGACCTGTATCCATCAATGTCGTTAAACACCTTAATAATCTAAAAATGAAAAACCAGTCTGGACCTGATCAAATCCCAGCAATGCTGTTGAAGCTCAGTGCGCCAGCAATTGTTAAGCCTGTCACAAGCCTAATTAAGGAATCCTTGATGTCTGGATACATACCCAATCTCTGGAAAACTGCAAGAGTAGTGCCTATTCATAAAAGTGGGTAGTTAACCTTGGTTTCTAACTATAACCCTATATAATTGCTCCCAGTATTGTCAAAAATTTTAGAAAAATGCGTCCATACACAATTATGCAAGTATTACCAACTTTCTAACTATCTGACCCCTTATGAATCAGGTTTTCGCCTGAATCACTCCACTACAACTGCCCTCCTAAAAGTTTGCAACGACATCCAAACTGGCATGGATCAAGGAGAACTAACTGGAGCTATTTTCCTTGATTTTGCAAAGGCCTTTGACACAGTAGACCATGACATACTACTGCTCAAACTAAACTAAAAAAAGTCTGGTATTGCTGATCGTCCGTTAACCTGGTTTCGATCATATGTATCGGATCGATCACAATATGTCTCCATTTCTAACAGTGACTCCCTCCCTCTCCCAGTCACGTGTGGTTTTGCCCAAGGTTCCATTCTCGGCCCCCTACTATTCACATTATTTATAAATGATCTGCAAATCCTCAACTGTACACATGTATGCTGATGGCACGGTAATCTATGCAAACAATTCCGATCTACAGCAGCTTGAATCAGTGCTCCAAGACCAGTTCAGAGGTAGAAAAGTGGATCTCAAAAAACACACTTCCTAAACACTGACTAAACAGTCACAATGATCTTTGGAACAAGACCTAAATTACACAAATTTCAAAATTCCCATCTACGCATCAAAACAAAATCCAATTGCACGCTGACCGCAGTCCACTCTTTCAAATGCTTGGGTATGTTGTTAGACCCTAATCTATCTTTTGGCCTCCACATAGAAAAACTTGCATCTAAACTTTATCCAAAACTAGGTGCCCTGTACAGAAACAAATCTTTCCTCAGCCCTACAGTAAAAGAAAAGATTGTACAGCAAATGCTGATGCCTATCATGGATTATGGGGTTGTAGTATACGCACCTGCACCGCAAACTCACCTTAATAAACTTAATACATTGTATAACTCGTTCTGCCGCTTTGTGCTACATTGTAACTACAGGACCCACCATTGTGACATGCTAAAAGATCTAAACTGGCTGACGCTGGAATCCAGACACACCCTCCATCTTTCCTTCCTTGTGTTTAAGAGCCTTTCTGGGAAGCTCCCACCCACCCGAGCAGAATACTCTCCCCGGCTATTCCCACCTCCTATAACCTCCGATCCAGTACCAGCACATTATTTAGCTTGCCTTAAAACAAAAAGAAAGCAGCTCAATCCTCCGTTTTCCTACAGTGCGCCAGTTATGGAATGACCTCCTGCACACTTTCAAACCTTCCCCAAGCCTAATATCCTTTAAGAGATCCCTCTCTATATATCTCAAAAACAGAATGCACCTGTCATGGTTGATTATATATTTCCTACCTGTTCTATGCTAATTTTTGCATATATTGTGTATTATTGTTTTCTTCTGTTAAGTGTGATCAGTCCACGGGTCATCATTACTTCTGGGATATTACTCCTCCCCAACAGGAAGTGCAAGAGGATTCACCCAGCAGAGCTGCATATAGCTCCTCCCCTCTACGTCACTCCCAGTCATTCTCTTGCACCCAACGACTAGATAGGATGTGTGAGAGGACTATGGTGATTATACTTAGTTTTATATCTTCAATCAAAAGTTTGTTATTTTAAAATAGCACCGGAGTGTGTTATTACCTCTCTGGCAGAGTTTGAAGAAGAATCTACCAGAGTTTTGCTATGATTTTAGCCGGAGTAGTTAAGATCATATTGCTGTTCTCGGCCATCTGAGGAGTGAGGTAAACTTCAGATCAGGGGACAGCGGGCAGATGAATCTGCATAGAGGTATGTAGCAGTTTTTATTTTCTGACAATGGAATTGATGAGAAAATCCTGCCATACCGATATAATGTCATGTATGTATACTTTACACTTCAGTATTCTGGGGAATGGTACTTCACTAGAATTACACTGTAAGAAATACATAAAGCTGTTTAATAACTAGAGATTATGTTTAACGTTTTTGCTGGAATGTAAAATCGTTTTCATTTGCTGAGGTACTGTGTGAATAAATGTTTGGGCACTATTTTTCCACTTGGCAGTTGCTTAATCTGTTTTTCTGACAGTTTCTGTTCTCCCTCACTGCTGTGTGTGAGGGGGAGGGGCCGTTTTTTGGCGCTTTTACTATGCATCAAATATTTCAGTCAGCAACTCATTGTATTCCCTGCATGATCCGGTTCATCTCTACAGAGCTCAGGGGTCTTCAAAACTTATTTTGAGGGAGGTAATTTCTCTCAGCAGAGCTGTGAGAATTATAGTTTGACTGAGATAAAAAACGTTTATTCTGTAATTTGTTTCCTGCTTTCAGAATTTGTTATCCTTGCTAATGGGATTAAACCTTTGCTAAAGTTGTGTTGTTTACAAGGATTGAGGCTATAACTGTTTCAATTTATTAATTTTCAACTGTCATAGATCTTCTGTGCTTCTTAAAGGCACAGTACGTTTTAATATTATTCTAATTGAATTGTATTTCCAAGTTGCAAGTTTATTTGCTAGTGTGTTAAACATGTCTGATTCAGAGGATGATACCTGTGTCATTTGTTGCAATGCCAAAGTGGAGCCCAATAGAAATTTATGTACTAACTGTATTGATGCTACTTTAAATAAAGGTCAATCTGTACAAATTGAACAAATTTCACCAAACAACGAGGGGAGAGTTATGCCGACTAACTCGCCTCACGTGTCAGTACCTACATCTCCCGCTCAGAGGGAGGTGCGTGATATTGTAGCGCCGAGTACATCTGGGCGGCCATTACAAATCACATTACAGGATATGGCTACTGTTATGACTGAGGTTTTGGCTAAATTACCAGAACTAAGAGGTAAGCGTGATCACTCTGGGGTGAGAACAGAGTGCGCTGATAATATTAGGGCCATGTCAGACACTGCGTCACAGGTGGCAGAACATGAGGACGGAGAACTTCATTCTGTGGGTGACGGTTCTGATCCAAACAGACTGGATTCAGATATTTCAAATTTTAAATTTAAACTGGAAAACCTCCGTGTATTACTAGGGGAGGTGTTAGCGGCTCTGAATGATTGTAACACAGTTGCAATACCAGAGAAAATGTGTAGGTTGGATAAATATTTTGCGGTACCGACGAGTACTGAGGTTTTTCCTATACCTAAGAGACTTACTGAAATTGTTACTAAGGAGTGGGATAGACCCGGTGTGCCGTTCTCACCCCCTCCGATATTTAGAAAAATGTTTCCAATAGACGCCACCACAAGGGACTTATGGCAAACGGTCCCTAAGGTGGAGGGAGCAGTTTCTACCTTAGCTAAGCGTACCACTATCCCGGTGGAGGATAGCTGTGCTTTTTCAGATCCAATGGATAAAAAGTTAGAGGGTTACCTTAAGAAAATGTTTGTTCAACAAGGTTTTATATTGCAACCCCTTGCATGCATTGCGCCGATCACGGCTGCAGCGGCATTCTGGATTGAGTCTCTGGAAGAGAACATTGGTTCAGCTACTCTGGACGACATTACGGACAGGCTTAGAGTCCTTAAACTAGCTAATTCATTCATTTCGGAGGCCGTAGTACATCTTACTAAACTTACGGCGAAGAATTCAGGATTCGCCATTCAGGCACGCAGGGCGCTGTGGCTAAAATCCTGGTCAGCTGATGTTACTTCTAAGTCTAAATTGCTTAATATACCTTTCAAAGGGCAGACCTTATTCGGGCCCGGGTTGAAAGAGATTATCGCTGACATTACAGGAGGTAAAGGCCATGCCCTGCCTCAGGACAAAGCCAAAGCCAAGACTAGACAGTCTAATTTTCGTTCCTTTCGTAATTTCAAAGCAGGAGCAGCATCAACTTCCTCTGCACCAAAACAGGAAGGAGCTGTTGCTCGCTACAGACAAGGCTGGAAACCTAACCAGTCCTGGAACAAGGGCAAGCAGACTAGGAAACCTGCTGCTGCCCCTAAAACAGCATGAATTGAGGGCCCCCGATCCGGGATCGGATCTAGTGGGGGGCAGACTTTCTCTCTTCGCCCAGGCTTGGGCAAGAGATGTTCAGGATCCCTGGGCGCTAGAGATAATATCTCAGGGATACCTTCTGGACTTCAAATACTCTCCTCCAAGAGAGAGATTTCATCTGTCAAGATTGTCAACAATCCAGACAAAGAAAGAGGCGTTTCTACGCTGCGTACAAGAGCTCTTGTTAATGGGAGTAATCCATCCAGTTCCACGATCGGAACAGGGACAGGGGTTTTACTCAAATCTGTTTGTGGTTCCCAAAAAAGAGGGAACTTTCAGACCAATCCTGGACTTAAAGATCCTAAACAAATTCCTAAGAGTTCCATCGTTCAAGATGGAGACTATTCGGACAATTTTACCTATGATCCAAGAGGGTCAATACATGACCACTGTAGATTTAAAAGATGCTTACCTTCACATACCGATTCACAAAGATCATTATCGGTACCTAAGGTTTGCCTTCCTAGACAGGCATTACCAGTTTGTGGCTCTTCCATTCGGATTGGCTACAGCTCCAAGAATCTTCACAAAGGTTCTGGGTGCTCTTCTGGCGGTACTAAGACCGCGGGGAATCTCGGTAGCTCCATACCTAGACGACATTCTGATACAAGCTTCAAGCTTTCAAACTGCCAAGTCTCATACAGAGTTAGTGCTGGCATTTCTAAGGTCACATGGATGGAAGGTGAACGAAAAGAAAAGTTCACTCGTTCCACTCACAAGAGTTCCCTTCCTGGGGACTCTTATAGATTCTGTAGAAATGAAGATTTACCTGACAGAGGACAGGCTAACAAGACTTCAAAGTGCTTGCCGCACCCTTCATTCCATTCAACACCCGTCAGTGGCTCAATGCATGGAGGTAATCAGCTTAATGGTAGCGGCAATGGACATAGTACCCTTTGCACGCTTACACCTCAGACCACTGCAACTGTGCATGCTAAGTCAGTGGAATGGGGATTACTCAGACTTATCCCCTTCTCTGAATCTGGATCAAGAGACCAGAAATTCTCTTCTATGGTGGCTTTCTCGGCCACATCTGTCCAGGGGGATGCCATTCAGCAGACCAGACTGGACAATTGTAACAACAGACGCCAGCCTTCTAGGTTGGGGTGCCGTCTGGAATTCTCTGAAGGCTCAGGGACAATGGAGTCAGGAGGAGAGTCTCCTGCCAATAAACATTCTGGAATTGAGAGCAGTTCTCAATGCCCTCCTGGCTTGGCCCCAGTTGACAACTCGGGGGTTCATCAGGTTTCAGTCGGACAACATCACGACTGTAGCTTACATCAACCATCAGGGAAGGACAATAAGCTCTCTAGCTATGATGGAAGTATCAAAGATAATTTGCTGGGCAGAGTCTCACTCTTGCCACCTGTCAGCAATCCACATCCCGGGAGTGGAGAACTGGGAGGCGGATTTCTTAAGTCGTCAGACTTTTCATCCGGGGGAGTGGGAACTTCATCCGGAGGTCTTTGCCCAAATACTTCGACGTTGGGGCAAACCAGAGATAGATCTCATGGCGTCTCGACAGAACGCCAAGCTTCCTCGTTACGGGTCCAGATCCAGGGATCCAGGAGCAGTCCTGATAGATGCTCTGACAGCACCTTGGGACTTCAGGATGGCTTACGTGTTTCCACCCTTCCCGTTGCTTCCTCGATTGATTGCCAGAATCAAACAAGAGAGAGCATCAGTGATTCTAATAGCACCTGCGTGGCCACGCAGGACTTGGTATGCAGACCTGGTGGACATGTCATCCTGTCCACCTTGGTCTCTACCTCTGAAACAGGACCTTCTGATACAGGGTCCCTTCAAACATCAAAATCTAACTTCTCTGAAGCTGACTGCTTGGAAATTGAACGCTTGATTTTATCAAGACGTGGATTTTCTGAGTCAGTTATTGATACCTTAATACAGGCTAGGAAACCTGTTACCAGAAAGATTTACCATAAGATATGGCGTAAATACCTATATTGGTGTGAATCCAAAGGTTACTCTTGGAGTAAGGTTAGGATTCCTAGGATATTGTCTTTTCTACAAGAAGGTTTAGAAAAGGGTTTATCTGCTAGTTCATTAAAGGGACAGATCTCAGCTCTGTCCATTCTGTTACACAAACGTCTGTCAGAAGTTCCTGACGTCCAGGCTTTTTGTCAGGCTTTGGCCAGAATTAAGCCTGTGTTTAAAACTGTTGCTCCACCATGGAGTTTAAACCTTGTTCTTAATGTTTTACAGGGCGTTCCGTTTGAACCCCTTCATTCCATTGATATAAAGTTGTTATCTTGGAAAGTTCTATTTTTAATGGCTATTTCTGCGGCTCGAAGAGTCTCTGAATTATCAGCCTTACATTGTGATTCTCCTTATTTGATTTTTCATTCGGATAAGGTAGTCCTGCGTACTAAACCTGGGTTCTTACCTAAGGTAGTTACTAACAGGAATATCAATCAAGAGATTGTTGTTCCTTCTTTATGCCCAAATCCTTCTTCAAAGAAGGAACGTCTACTGCACAACCTGGATGTAGTCCGTGCTCTAAAATTTTACTTACAGGCAACTAAGGAATTTCGACAAACGTCTTCTCTGTTTGTCATTTACTCTGGGCAGAGGAGAGGTCAAAAAGCTTCCGCTACCTCTCTTTCTTTTTGGCTTCGTAGCATAATTCGTTTAGCTTATGAGACTGCTGGACAGCAGCCTCCTGAAAGAATTACAGCTCATTCTACTAGAGCTGTGGCTTCCACTTGGGCCTTCAAGAATGAGGCCTCTGTTGAACAGATTTGCAAGGCTGCAACTTGGTCTTCGCTTCATACTTTTTCCAAATTTTCCAAATTTGACACTTTTGCTTCATCGGAGGCTATTTTTGGGAGAAAGGTTCTTCAGGCAGTGGTTCCTTCTGTATAAAGAGCCTGCCTATCCCTCCCGTCATCCGTGTACTTTTGCTTTGGTATTGGTATCCCAGAAGTAATGATGACCCGTGGACTGATCACACTTAACAGAAGAAAACATAATTTATGCTTACCTGATAAATTCCTTTCTTCTGTAGTGTGATCAGTCCACGGCCCGCCCTGTTTTTAAGGCAGGTAAATATTTTTTAATTTATACTCCAGTCACCACTTCACCCTTGGCTTTTCCTTTCTCGTTGGTCCTTGGTCGAATGACTGGGAGTGACGTAGAGGGGAGGAGCTATATGCAGCTCTGCTGGGTGAATCCTCTTGCACTTCCTGTTGGGGAGGAGTAATATCCCAGAAGTAATGATGACCCGTGGACTGATCACACTACAGAAGAAAGGAATTTATCAGGTAAGCATAAATTATGTTTTTGTGTTTTATTGTACCCTATTGTATCAATGCAATGTTTTGTGATCCCAGGACATACTTGAAAACGAGAGAAAACACAATGTATCCTTCCTGGTAAAATATTTTTATAAATAAATATACACAGACGCACAGGCGCACAGGCGCGCACAGGCGCGCACAGGCACAGACAGGCGCACAAGCGCGCACAGGCACAGACAGGCGCACAGGCGCGCACAGGCACAGACAGGCGCACAGGCGCGCACAGGCACAGACAGGCGCACAGGCGCGCACAGGCACAGACAGGCGCACAGACAGGCGCACAGGCGCACAGACAGGCGCACAGGCGCACAGACAGGCGCACAGGCGCACGCACAGACACACAGGCACGCACAGACACACAGGCACAGACAGACACAGACACACAGGCACAGACAGACACAGACACACAGGCACAGACACACAGGCACAGACAGACACACAGGCACAGACAGGCACAGACGCACAGACAGGCACACAGGCACAGACAGACACACAGGCACAGACAGACACACAGGCACAGACAGACACACAGGCACAGACAGACACACAGGCACAGACAGACACACAGGCACAGACAGACACACAGGCACAGACAGACACACAGGCACAGACAGACACACAGGCACAGACAGACACACAGGCACAGACAGACACACAGGCACAGACAGACACACAGGCACAGACAGACACACAGGCACAGACAGACACACAGGCACAGACAGACACACAGGCACAGACAGACACACAGGCACAGACAGACACACAGGCACAGACAGACACACAGGCACAGACAGACACACAGGCACAGACAGACACACAGGCACAGACAGACACACAGGCACAGACAGACACACAGGCACAGACAGACACACAGGCACAGACAGACACACAGGCACAGACAGACACACAGGCACAGACAGACACACAGGCACAGACAGACACACAGGCACAGACAGACACACAGGCACAGACAGACACACAGGCACAGACAGACACACAGGCACAGACAGACACACAGGCACAGACAGACACACAGGCACAGACAGACACACAGGCACAGACAGACACACAGGCACAGACAGACACACAGGCACAGACAGACACACAGGCACAGACAGACACACAGGCACAGACAGACACACAGGCACAGACAGACACACAGGCACAGACAGACACACAGGCACAGACAGACACACAGGCACAGACAGACACACAGGCACAGACAGACACACAGGCACAGACAGACACACAGGCACAGACAGACACACAGGCACAGACAGACACACAGGCACAGACAGACACACAGGCACAGACAGACACACAGGCACAGACAGACACACAGGCACAGACAGACACACAGGCACAGACAGACACACAGGCACAGACAGACACACAGGCACAGACAGACACACAGGCACAGACAGACACACAGGCACAGACAGACACACAGGCACAGACAGACACACAGGCACAGACAGACACACAGGCACAGACAGACACACAGGCACAGACAGACACACAGGCACAGACAGACACACAGGCACAGACAGACACAGGCACACAGGCACAGACAGACACACAGGCACAGACAGACACACAGGCACAGACAGACACACAGGCACAGACAGACACACAGCAAGCACAGACAGACACACAGGCACAGACAGAGACACACAGGCACAGACAGACTCACAGGCACAGACAGACTCACAGGCACAGACAGACACACAGGCACAGACAGACACACAGGCACAGACAGACACAGTCAGGCACAGACAGACACACAGGCACAGACAGACACACAGGCACAGACAGACACACAGGCACAGACAGACACACAGGCACAGACAGACACACAGGCACAGACAGACACACAGGCACAGACAGACACACAGGCACAGACAGACACACAGGCACAGACAGACACACCAGGCACAGACAGACACACAGGCACAGACAGACACACAGACACAGACAGACACACAGGCACAGACAGACGCACAGGCACAGACAGACACACAGGCACAGACAGACACACAGGCACAGACAGACACACAGGCACAGACAGACACACAGGCACAGACAGACACACAGGCACAGACAGACACACAGGCACAGACAGACACACAGGCACAGACAGACACACAGGCACAGACAGACACACAGGCACAGACAGACACACAGGCACAGACAGACACACAGGCACAGACAGACACACAGGCACAGACAGACACACAGGCACAGACAGACACACAGGCACAGACAGACACACAGGCACAGACAGACACACAGGCACAGACAGACACACAGGCACAGACAGACACACAGGCACAGACAGACACACAGGCACAGACAGACACACAGGCACAGACAGACACACAGGCACAGACAGACACACAGGCACAGACAGACACACAGGCACAGACAGACACACAGGCACAGACAGACACACAGGCACAGACAGACACACAGGCACAGACAGACGCACAGGCACAGACAGACACACAGGCACAGACAGACACACAGGCACAGACAGACGCACAGGCACAGACAGACACACAGGCACAGACAGACACACAGGCACAGACAGACACACAGGCACAGACAGACACACAGGCACAGACAGACACACAGGCACAGACAGACACACAGGCACAGACAGACGCACAGGCACAGACAGACGCACAGGCACAGACAGACACACAGGCACAGACAGACAGCACAGGCACAGACAGACGCACAGGCACAGACAGACGCACAGGCACAGACAGACGCACAGGCACAGACAGACGCACAGGCACAGACAGACGCACAGGCACAGACAGACACACAGGCACAGACAGACGCACAGGCACAGACAGACGCACAGGCACAGACAGACGCACAGGCACAGACAGACGCACAGGCACAGACAGACGCACAGGCACAGACAGACGCACAGGCACAGACAGACGCACAGGCACAGACAGACGCACAGGCACAGACAGACGCACAGGCACAGACAGACGCACAGGCACAGACAGACGCACAGGCACAGACAGACGCACAGGCACAGACAGACGCACAGGCACAGACAGACGCACAGGCACAGACAGACGCACAGGCACAGACAGACGCACAGGCACAGACAGACGCACAGGCACAGACAGACGCACAGGCACAGACAGACGCACAGGCACAGACAGACGCACAGGCACAGACAGACGCACAGGCACAGACAGACGCACAGGCACAGACAGACGCACAGGACAGACAGACGCACAGGCACAGACAGACGCACAGGCACAGACAGACGCACAGGCACAGACAGACGCACAGGCACAGACAGACGCACAGGCACAGACAGACGCACAGGCACAGACAGACGCACAGGCACAGACAGACGCACAGGCACAGACAGACGCACAGGCACAGACAGACGCACAGGCACAGACAGACGCACAGGCACAGACAGACGCACAGGCACAGACAGACGCACAGGCACAGACAGACGCACAGGCACAGACAGACGCACAGGCACAGACAGACGCACAGGCACAGACAGACGCACAGGCACAGACAGACGCACAGGCACAGACAGACGCACAGGCACAGACAGACGCACAGGCACAGACAGACGCACAGGCACAGACAGACGCACAGGCACAGACAGACGCACAGGCACAGACAGACGCACAGGCACAGACAGACGCACAGGCACAGACAGACGCACAGGCACAGACAGACGCACAGGCACAGACAGACGCACAGGCACAGACAGACGCACAGGCACAGACAGACGCACAGGCACAGACAGACGCACAGGCACAGACAGACGCACAGGCACAGACAGACGCACAGGCACAGACAGACGCACAGGCACAGACAGACGCACAGGCACAGACAGACGCACAGGCACAGACAGACGCACAGGCACAGACAGACGCACATGCACAGACAGACGCACAGGCACAGACAGACAGCACAGGCACAGACAGACGCACAGGGCACAGACAGACGCACAGGCACAGACAGACGCACAGGCACAGACAGACGCACAGGCACAGACAGACGCACAGGCACAGACAGACGCACAGGCACAGACAGACGCACAGGCACAGACAGACGCACAGGCACAGACGGACCAGACGCACAGGCACAGACAGACGCACAAGGCACAGACAGACGCACAGGCACAGGCCACAGACGTGCACAAGGCACAGACAGACGCACAGGCACAGACAGACGCACCATGCACAGGACAGACGCACAGGCACAGACAGACGCACAGGCACAGACAGACGCACAGGCACAGACAGACGCACAGCAACAGACAGACGCACAGGGGCACAGACGAGACGCACAGGCACAGACAGACGCACAGAGCACAGGACAGACGAGCACAGGCACAGACAGACGCACAGGCACAGACAGACGCACAGGCCACAGACAGACGCACAGGCACAGACAGACGCACAGGCACAGACAGACGCCAGGCACAGACAGACGCACAGGCACAGACTAGACGCACAGGGCACAGACAGACGCACAGGCACAGACAGACGCACAGGCACAGACAGACCCACAGGCACAGACAGACGCACAGGCACAGACAGACGCACAGGCACAGACAGACGCACAGGCACAGACAGACGCACAGGCACAGACAGACGCACAGGCACAGACAGACGCACAGGCACAGACAGACAGGCACAGACAGACGCACAGGCACAGACAGACGCACAGGCACAGACAGACGCACAGGCACAGACAGACGCACAGGCACAGACAGACGCACAGGCACAGACAGACGCACAGGCACAGACAGACGCACAGGCACAGACAGACGCACAGGCACAGACAGACGCACAGGCACAGACAGACGCACAGGCACAGACAGACGCACAGGCACAGACAGACGCACAGGCACAGACAGACGCACAGGCACAGACAGACGCACAGGCACAGACAGACGCACAGGCACAGACAGACGCACAGGCACAGACAGACGCACAGGCACAGACAGACGCACAGGCACAGACAGACGCACAGGCACAGACAGACGCACAGGCACAGACAGACGCACAGGCACAGACAGACGCACAGGCACAGACAGACACACAGGCACAGACAGACACACAGGCACAGACAGACACACAGGCACAGACAGACACACAGGCACAGACAGACACACAGGCACAGACAGACACACAGGCACAGACAGACACACAGGCACAGACAGACACACAGGCACAGACAGACACACAGGCACAGACAGACACACAGGCACAGACAGACACACAGGCACAGACAGACACACAGGCACAGACAGACACACAGGCACAGACAGACACACAGGCACAGACAGACACACAGGCACAGACAGACACACAGGCACAGACAGACACACAGGCACAGACAGACACACAGGCACAGACAGACACACAGGCACAGACAGACACACAGGCACAGACAGACACACAGGCACAGACAGACACACAGGCACAGACAGACACACAGGCACAGACAGACACACAGGCACAGACAGACACACAGGCACAGACAGACACACAGGCACAGACAGACACACAGGCACAGACAGACACACAGGCACAGACAGACACACAGGCACAGACAGACACACAGGCACAGACAGACACACAGGCACAGACAGACACACAGGCACAGACAGACACACAGGCACAGACAGACACACAGGCACAGACAGACACACAGGCACAGACAGACACACAGGCACAGACAGACACACAGGCACAGACAGACACACAGGCACAGACAGACACACAGGCACAGACAGACACACAGGCACAGACAGACACACAGGCACAGACAGACACACAGGCACAGACAGACACACAGGCACAGACAGACACACAGGCACAGACAGACACACAGGCACAGACAGACACACAGGCACAGACAGACACACAGGCACAGACAGACACACAGGCACAGACAGACACACAGGCACAGACAGACACACAGGCACAGACAGACACACAGGCACAGACAGACACACAGGCACAGACAGACACACAGGCACAGACAGACACACAGGCACAGACAGACACACAGGCACAGACAGACACACAGGCACAGACAGACACACAGGCACAGACAGACACACAGGCACAGACAGACACACAGGCACAGACAGACACACAGGCACAGACAGACACACAGGCACAGACAGACACACAGGCACAGACAGACACACAGGCACAGACAGACACACAGGCACAGACAGACACACAGGCACAGACAGACACACAGGCACAGACAGACACACAGGCACAGACAGACACACAGGCACAGACAGACACACAGGCACAGACAGACACACAGGCACAGACAGACACACAGGCACAGACAGACACACAGGCACAGACAGACACACAGGCACAGACAGACACACAGGCACAGACAGACACACAGGCACAGACAGACACACAGGCACAGACAGACACACAGGCACAGACAGACACACAGGCACAGACAGACACACAGGCACAGACAGACACACAGGCACAGACAGACACACAGGCACAGACAGACACACAGGCACAGACAGACACACAGGCACAGACAGACACACAGGCACAGACAGACACACAGGCACAGACAGACACACAGGCACAGACAGACACACAGGCACAGACAGACACACAGGCACAGACAGACACACAGGCACAGACAGACACACAGGCACAGACAGACACACAGGCACAGACAGACACACAGGCACAGACAGACACACAGGCACAGACAGACACACAGGCACAGACAGACACACAGGCACAGACAGACACACAGGCACAGACAGACACACAGGCACAGACAGACACACAGGCACAGACAGACACACAGGCACAGACAGACACACAGGCACAGACAGACACACAGGCACAGACAGACACACAGGCACAGACAGACACACAGGCACAGACAGACACACAGGCACAGACAGACACACAGGCACAGACAGACACACAGGCACAGACAGACACACAGGCACAGACAGACACACAGGCACAGACAGACACACAGGCACAGACAGACACACAGGCACAGACAGACACACAGGCACAGACAGACACACAGGCACAGACAGACACACAGGCACAGACAGACACACAGGCACAGACAGACACACAGGCACAGACAGACACACAGGCACAGACAGACACACAGGCACAGACAGACACACAGGCACAGACAGACACACAGGCACAGACAGACACACAGGCACAGACAGACACACAGGCACAGACAGACACACAGGCACAGACAGACACACAGGCACAGACAGACACACAGGCACAGACAGACACACAGGCACAGACAGACACACAGGCACAGACAGACACACAGGCACAGACAGACACACAGGCACAGACAGACACACAGGCACAGACAGACACACAGGCACAGACAGACGCACAGGCACAGACAGACACACAGGCACAGACAGACACACAGGCACAGACACAGGCACAGGCACAGACACAGGCACAGGCACAGACACAGACACAGGCACAGACACAGGCACAGGCACAGGCACAGGCACAGACACAGACACAGGCACAGACAGACGCACAGGCACAGACAGACGCACAGGCACAGACACAGGCACAGGCACAGACACAGGCACAGGCACAGACAGACGCACAGGCACAGACAGACGCACAGGCACAGACAGACGCACAGGCACAGACAGACGCACAGGCACAGACAGACGCACAGGCACAGACAGACGCACAGGCACAGACAGACGCACAGGCACAGACAGACGCACAGGCACAGACAGACGCACAGGCACAGACAGACGCACAGGCACAGACAGACGCACAGGCACAGACAGACGCACAGGCACAGACAGACGCACAGGCACAGACAGACGCACAGGCACAGACAGACGCACAGGCACAGACAGACGCACAGGCACAGACAGACGCACAGGCACAGACAGACGCACAGGCACAGACAGACGCACAGGCACAGACAGACGCACAGGCACAGACAGACGCACAGGCACAGACAGACGCACAGGCACAGACAGACGCACAGGCACAGACAGACGCACAGGCACAGACAGACGCACAGGCACAGACAGACGCACAGGCACAGACAGACGCACAGGCACAGACAGACGCACAGGCACAGACAGACGCACAGGCACAGACAGACGCACAGGCACAGACAGACGCACAGGCACAGACAGACGCACAGGCACAGACAGACGCACAGGCACAGACAGACGCACAGGCACAGACAGACGCACAGGCACAGACAGACGCACAGGCACAGACAGACGCACAGGCACAGACAGACGCACAGGCACAGACAGACGCACAGGCACAGACAGACGCACAGGCACAGACAGACGCACAGGCACAGACAGACGCACAGGCACAGACAGACGCACAGGCACAGACAGACGCACAGGCACAGACAGACGCACAGGCACAGACAGACGCACAGGCACAGACAGACGCACAGGCACAGACAGACGCACAGGCACAGACAGACGCACAGGCACAGACAGACGCACAGGCACAGACAGACGCACAGGCACAGCACAGACGAGCCGCACAGACAGAGCACAGACAGACGCACAGGCACAGACAGACGCACAGGCACAGACAGACGCACAGGCACAGACAGACGCACAGGCACAGACAGACGCACAGGCACAGACAGACGCACAGCACAGACAGACGCACAGGCACAGACAGACGCACAGGCACAGACAGACGCACAGGCACAGACAGACGCACAGGCACAGACAGACGCACAGGCACAGACAGACGCACAGGCACAGACAGACGCACAGGCACAGACAGACGCACAGGCACAGACAGACGCACAGGCACAGACAGACGCACAGGCACAGACAGACGCACAGGCACAGACAGACGCACAGGCACAGACAGACGCACAGGCACAGACAGACGCACAGGCACAGACAGACGCACAGGCACAGACAGACGCACAGGCACAGACAGACGCACAGGCACAGACAGACGCACAGGCACAGACAGACGCACAGGCACAGACAGACGCACAGGCACAGACAGACGCACAGGCACAGACAGACGCACAGGCACAGACAGACGCACAGGCACAGACAGACGCACAGGCACAGACAGACGCACAGCACAGACAGACGCACAGGCACAGACAGACGCACAGGCACAGACAGACGCACAGGCACAGACAGACGCACAGGCACAGACAGACGCACAGGCACAGACAGACGCACAGGCACAGACAGACGCACAGGCACAGACAGACGCACAGGCACAGACAGACGCACAGGCACAGACAGACGCACAGGCACAGACAGACGCACAGGCACAGACAGACGCACAGGCACAGACAGACGCACAGGCACAGACAGACGCACAGGCACAGACAGACGCACAGGCACAGACAGACGCACAGGCACAGACAGACGCACAGGCACAGACAGACGCACAGGCACAGACAGACGCACAGGCACAGACAGACGCACAGGCACAGACAGACGCACAGGCACAGACAGACGCACAGGCACAGACAGACGCACAGGCACAGACAGACGCACAGGCACAGACAGACGCACAGGCACAGACAGACGCACAGGCACAGACAGACGCACAGGCACAGACAGACGCACAGACAGACAAAACACCAGGCACAGACAGACGCACAGGCACAGACAGACGCACAGGCACAGACAGACGCACAGGCAGCAGACAGACACACAGGCACAGACGACGCACAGGCACAGACAGACGCACAGGCACAGACAGACGCACAGGCACAGACAGACGCACAGGCACAGACAGACGCACAGGCACAGACAGACGCACAGGCACAGACAGACGCACAGGCACAGACAGACGCACAGGCACAGACAGACGCACAGGCACAGACAGACGCACAGGCACAGACAGACGCACAGGCACAGACAGGCACAAGCACGCACACAGGCACAAGCACGCACACAGGCACAAGCACGCACACCAGGCACAAGCACGCACACAGGCACAAGCAACGCACACAGGCACAAGCACGCACACAGGCACAAGCACGCACACAGGCACAAGCACGCACACAGGCACAGGCACGCACACAGGCACGCACAGGCACGCACAGGCACGCACAGGCACGCACAGGCACGCACAGGCACGCACAGGCACACACAGGCACACAGGCACACACAGGCACACAGGCACACACAGGCACACAGACACACACAGGCACACAGACACACACGCACAGACACACACGCACAAGCACACACACACACACACACAAGCACAGACACACACACACACAAGCACAGACACACACACGCACAAGCACAGACACACACACACACAAGCACAGACACACACACACACAAGCACAGACACACACACACACAAGCACAGACACACACACACACAAGCACAGACACACACACACACAAGCACAGACACACACACACACAAGCACAGACACAGGAACTAACAACTGGCTCAATACTATTTGGGACAAAATTGTGGTAGGTTACAGGAACCCTACAAGAAAAGGAATACATGTGTAGCACTCTAGAGCTTATTTAAAGATATTAATAGACTTGTCATAAAGTAAGTTTCATTTATTCCTGACAGTAGATCACAGGAAAAGGGTAGAGGAAAATAGGGAGATAATTAAAATATAACTTTTATTGTGGAAATTATTACTAAAAAAAAGGGTAACAAACACATTAAAGCATATAGTGAAGATACAAACATCTGTATCTGTGCAGGTAATCTGGTTTATTCTGTATGTTATGGGTGGAATTGGAATCACAATGGGATTCTATACAGAAATTCTAGATATTAGCTTAGTTATTTAAAAGTAATTACAATATAAGTTGCCATAAATATTGGAACATTTATACAAGTTTATTATTGACTCACAGAATAGCACCAAAAGTTTCTATTATTATTAATGGGTGCTCAATGGTGTCCACCCTGCTTTAATTATGTTTCTGAATTCTATCCACTGAGTTATAACACTAAAATTGTGCCATATGTGTTATTCATATGTATACACTCTGTGAAACTTGAATATATGTATAAATATGTATTATATCTAAGTTTCAATAAAGTGTATATAGTTAGTAATACTTGATAAGGAACATACTGAAATATATGTGACGTATAGGTTGGTTTTATAGTTTGTGCTACTAAATCATTATTGTTAAAGGGACACTGTACCCAAATTTTTTTCTTTCGTGATTCAGATAGAGCATGACATTTTAAGTAACTTTCTAATTTACTCCTATTATCAAATTTTCTTTCTCTTGGAATCTTTATTTGAAATGCAAGAATGTAAGTTTAGATGCTGGCCCATTTTTGGTGAACAACCTAGGTTGTCCTTGCTGATTGGTGGATAAATTCATCCACCAATCAAAAACTGCTGTCCAGAGTTCTGAACCAAGAAAAAAGCTTAGATGCCTTCTTTTTTATATAAAGATAGCAAGAGAATGAAGAAAAATTGATAATATGAGTAAATTAAAAAGTTGCTTAAAATTGCATGCTCTATCTGAATCACAAAAGAAACATTTTTGGTTCAGTGTCCCTTTAAGTAGATGAAGACATCAGTATTCCAACCATGCCACAATTATTCCACACTTTATTGGTATTAAATTTTGAAGGCATATAATAAGATTGCCATTAGATCTATAGTTAATACGTTGTAATATGACTCTGTGTATTTTGTAATACTGGGACACTTGTTATAACTTGTGCTGAGTACCAATAGTTCTTTTGAAAAATATAGGTTGAAAATTATCAATATTATTTCAATAGTTAAATTATTTTTCCACAATTTAATGAGTGTTAAACTGTCAAAAACATATATTGAAACTGCAATTCAGGCGGTAATTGAATCATGATGCATTTCTGTTGTGTTTTATGTAATCCTTATGCTCATATTGCCGTTTGGATTGATTTTGGAACTATATGCTTATTTAGTTAACTATCTTGAGTAATGGCAACAATGTTGCAATCATATGTCAGTATTAACAATGTTGCAAATTTTAGGCTTGTATGTTTGTGTAAAGGGATACTAACCCCACGTTTTTTCTTTCATGATTCAGATAGAGCATTCAATTTTAAGCAACTTTCTAATTTACTCCTATTAATTTTTTCTTTGTTCTTATGCTATCTTGATTTGAAAATGCAGTAATAAAAGGTTAGGAGCCGGCCCGTTTTTAGTTCAGCACCTTGGTAGAGCTTGCTGATTGGTTTGCTACATTTTGCCACAAATCACCAGGTGCTGAACAAAAAATGGTCCCGCTCTAAAGCTTACAGTACTGCTTTTTCAAATCAAGATAGCATGAGAACAAAGAAAAATTGATAAGGAGTAAATTAGAAAGGTGCTTAAAATCTCATGCTCTATCTGAATCATGAAAGAAAAAAATTGGGTTTAGTATCCCTTTAAGCATTTCCAAAGCACATAATGAGACTGCAGTTGAACCGCTGTTCCTTGCAGTTTATCAGTAGTCAATATTACAGAACTATAACAGAAGTTTAGTCGCCATAGGAAATCACAATGAAATGAGTGTGGTCTCTCTATGTATTTAGGCAGCAGAGTCAAGTTGTGCTTCAATCATTCATTTCGTTATACTAATGTTACGCTACTTAGTTCAGCTGCCCAAACATCAAGTGTATAGTTCAATTCACAACGTAACTGAGTGTTGTGCGGTAAATTTTAAATAATGCTTCAGTCATTAACTTCATTATACTTGTGCCACGCTACTCAATTCAGCTGCCCTTTCAAAACAAATGTTTGGTTTAATATGCAACATAACTGAGATCAATTTTTAGTTATGTCGAGTTGATTCAGATGTTAACTGTTAAGTAAATATTATAATCAGCATTACTTTGTTCACTTGGTTACCACTTGATCAAATATTGCTCTATCTCACTTAGTTGCTACAGCTTTAAACGGATCCCCATCTATTTAGTTACCAGCATCAAAATAAGCATATGTACACTTATAGATACTATTGCTCTGTGTAGTTGTTACCCCAAATAAATAACTATAGTAGAATCTTATTTTATTCCACCTCTATGTATTTCATTTGCCACCATTCATAACATTTTGTTAATCATAACAATTCATTATCTTTGAATAAAGTCACGCAATCTATATTGCGACTGAGTTAAAAAGGAAATCCCATCAGCTCCTAACAGGTCCCTAACATGTTTTGCCGTCTAACACGGCTTTCTCCTGTTAAGTGTAGTCAGTCCACGGGTCATCCATTACTTATAGAATATTTCTCTTCCTAACAGGAAACTGCAAGAGAATTACCCAGCAGAGCTTGCTATATAGCTCCTCCCCTCACCTATCATAGTCAGTCATTCTCTTGCAGCCTAACTAGTAGGAAGCTGTGAGAGATCTGTGGTGTTTTTTTAACTTAGTTTATTTCTACAATCAAAAGTTTGTTATTTTTAAATGGCACCGGAGTGTGCTGTTTATTCTCAGGCAGCATTAGAAGAAGAATCTGCCTGGGTTTCTTTCTATGATCTTAGCAGACGTAACTAAGATCCACTGGCTGTTTCTCATCTGAGGCGTGAGGTACTTTCAGAGAAGGGGAATAGCATGCAGGGCTCCCCTGCAACAAATGAGGTATGCGCAGTAATTTATTTTCTGAGGAATGGAATTGACTGAGAAAATACTGCTGATACCATTGTAAAGTAAGTTCAGCCTTAAATGCAGCGATAGCGACTGGTATCAGGCTGATGTGTGTGTGTGCACTGAATGTATTTTCTAAGGAATGGAATTGACTCTGAAAATACTGTAAATACTGAAATAATGTATGAGCCTTAACTGCAGTAAAAGCGACTGGTAGCAGGCTTGTAAATAATAATACATAACTTTTAAATGTATGTTTAAAACGTTTTACTGGCTTGTTAATCGTTTTTGTGAGGTACTTGGTGATAAAACTTATTAGGGCATGATTTTTACCACATGGCCATTTTTGTTTTCTGCATAGAAACAGTTTCTGAGCTTCCCCACTGTTGTAATATGAGTGGGAGGGGCCTATTTTAGCGCTTTTTTGCGCAGTAAAAATTCAGTCACAATCTGTCTACTTCATCCTCCATGATCCAGATCGTCTCTAGAGAGCTCAGGGGTCTTCAAAATCCATTTCTCCAACATAGGTGTGTCCGGTCCACGGCGTCATCCTTACTTGTGGGATATTCTCTTCCCCAACAGGAAATGGCAAAGAGCCCAGCAAAGCTGGTCACATGATCCCTCCTAGGCTCCGCCTACCCCAGTCATTCTCTTTGCCGTTGCACAGGCAACATCTCCACGGAGATGGCTCAGAGTTTTTTGGTGTTTAAATGTAGTTTTTATCCTTCAATCAAGTGTTTGTTATTTTAAAATAGTGCTGGTATGTACTATTTACTCTGAAACAGAAAAGAGATGAAGATTTCTGTTTGTAAGAGGAAGATGATTTTAGCAAACGTTACTAAAATCGATTGCTGTTTCCACACAGGACTGTTGAGATGAAGTAACTTCAGTTGGGGGAAGCAGTTGGCAGACTTTTCTGCCTGAGGTATGACTGGCCACATTTCTAACAAGACTTTGTAATGCTGGAAGGCTGTCATTTCCCCTATGGGGACCGGTAAGCCATTTTCTTAGATTAAGTAAAAGAATAAAGGGCTTTATAAGGGCTTAAAAAACTGGTAGACATTTTTCTGGGCTAAAACGATTACTTTGCTAAGCATATTTGGCAGATAATAACTCTTAATAGTTATTATAATCTTGGGGATTGTTGTTAAAAAACGGCAGGCACTGTATGGACACCTTTTTCAGATGGGGGCCTTTTCTAGTCATAGGCAGAGCCTCATTTTCGCGCCACTAATGCGCAGTTGTTTTTGGAAAGCAAGGCATGCAGATGCATGTGTGAGGAGCTAAGAACCACTGAAAAAGCTTATAGAAGGCGTCATTTGGTATCGTATTCCCCTCTGGGCTTGGTTGGGTCTCAGCAAAGCAGATACCTGGGACTGTATAGGGGTTAAATGTAAAAACGGCTCCGGTTCTGTTATTTTAAGGGTTAAAGCTTTCAAATTTGGCGTGCAATACTTTTAAGGCTTTAAGACACTGTGGTGAAATTTTGGTGAATTTTGAACAATTCCTTCATGCTTTTTCGCATATTCAGTAATAAAGTGTGTTCTGTTTAAAATTTAAAGTGACAGTAACGGTTTTATTTTAAAACGTTTTTTGGGCTTTGTTGACAAGTTTAAGCCTGTTTAACATGTCTGAACCATCAGATAAGCGATGTTCTATATGTATGAAAGCCAAGGTTTCTCCCCATTTAAATATATGTGATAATTGTGACATAGTGTCCAAACAAAGTAGGGACAATGATGCCACAGTTAATAATATTGCCCAAGATGATTCCTCAAATGAGGGGAGTAAGCATGGTACTGCATCATCCCCTTCTGTGTCTACACCAGTTTTGCCCACACAAGAGGCCCCTAGTACATCTAGTGCGCCAATACTTATTACCATGCAACAATTAACGGCTGTTATGGATAATTCTATTGCAAACATTTTATCTAAAATGCCTACTTATCAGAGAGAGCGCGATTGCTCTTTTTTAAACACTGAAGAGCAAGAGGACGCTGATGATAACGGTTCTGACATACCCTCACACCAATCTGAAGGGGCCAGGAGGGAGGTTTTGTCTGAGGGAGAAATTTCAGATTCAGGAAAAATTTCTCAACAAGCTGAACCTGATGTTGTAACATTTAAATTTAAATTAGAACATCTCCGCGCACTGCTTAAGGAGGTATTATCTACTCTGGATGATTGTGACAATTTGGTCATTCCAGAGAAATTATGTAAGATGGACAAGTTCCTAGAGGTTCCGGTGCCCCCCGATGTTTTTCCTATACCCAAGCGGGTGGCGGACATAGTAAATAAGGAGTGGGAAAGGCCCGGCATACCTTTTGTTCCTCCCCCTATATTTAAGAAATTATTTCCTATAGTCGACCCCAGAAAGGACTTATGGCAGACAGTCCCCAAGGTCGAGGGGGCGGTCTCTACTCTAAACAAACGCACTACTATTCCCATAGAAGATAGTTGTGCTTTCAAAGATCCTATGGATAAAAAATTAGAGGGTTTGCTTAAAAAGATGTTTGTTCAGCAAGGTTACCTTCTACAACCAATTTCATGCAGTGTTCCTGTCACTACGGCAGCGTGTTTCTGGTTCGAAGAACTAGAAAAGTCGCTCAATAAAGAATCTTCGTATGAGGAGGTTATGGACAGAGTTCAAGCACTTAAATTGGCTAACTCTTTTATTTTAGATGCCGCTTTGCAATTAGCTAGATTAGCGGCGAAGAATTCAGGGTTTGCTATCGTGGCGCGCAGAGTCCTTTGGCTAAAGTCTTGGTCAGCGGATGTGTCTTCCAAGACAAAATTGCTTAACATCCCTTTCAAGGGTAAAACACTGTTTGGTCCTGATTTGAAAGAGATGCAAGGCTGGAACAAGGGTAAGCAGGCCAAGAAGCCTGCCACTGCTACCAAAACAGCATGAAGGGATGGCCCCCGATCCGGGACCGGATCTGGTGGGGGGCAGACTTTCTCTCTTTGCTCAGGCCTGGGCAAGAGATGTTCAGGATCCTTGGGCACTAGAAATAGTTTCTCAGGGTTATCTCCTGGAATTCAAGGAACTACCCCCAAGGGGAAGGTTCCACAGGTCTCAATTATCTTCAAACCAAATAAAGACAGGCATTTTTACATTGTGTAGAAGACCTGTTAAAGATGGGAGTAATTCATCCAGTTCCTATAGGAGAACAAGGGATGGGGTTTTACTCCAACCTGTTCATAGTTCCCAAAAAAGAGGGAACATTCAGACCAATTTTGGATCTCAAGATTCTAAACAAATTTCTCAGGGTTCCATCGTTCAAAATGGAAACCATTCGAACGATCCTTCCTACCATCCAGGAAGGTCAATTTATGACCACGGTGGATTTAAAGGATGCGTACCTACATATTCCTATCCACAAGGAACATCATCAGTTCCTAAGGTTCGCTTTTCTGGACAAGCATTACCAGTTTGTGGCACTTCCATTCGGATTAGCCACTGCTCCGAGAATTTTCACAAAGGTACTAGGGTCCCTTCTAGCGGTTCTAAGACCAAGGGGCATTGCAGTAGTACCGTACTTGGACGACATCCTGATTCAAGCGTTGTCTCTGTCAAAAGCAAAGGCTCATACGGACATCGTCCTAGCCTTTCTCAGATCTCACGGATGGAAAGTGAACATAGAAAAAAGTTCTCTGTCCCCGTCAAGAAGAGTTCCCTTCTTGGGAACAATAATAGACTCCTTAGAAATGAGGATTTTTCTGACAGAGGTCAGAAAATCAAAACTTCTAAGCTCTTGTCAAGTACTTCATTCTGTTCTTCGTCCTTCCATAGCGCAGTGCATGGAAGTAATAGGATTGATGGTTGCAGCAATGGACATAGTTCCTTTTGCACGAATTCATCTAAGACCATTACAACTGTGCATGCTCAGACAGTGGAATGGGGATTATACAGACTTGTCTCCGACGATTCAAGTGGATCAAAGGACCAGAGATTCACTCCGTTGGTGGCTGATCCTGGACAACCTGTCACAGGGAATGAACTTCCGCAGACCAGAGTGGGTCATTGTCACGACCGACGCCAGTCTGGTGGGCTGGGGCGCGGTCTGGGAACCCCTGAAAGCTCAGGGTCTATGGTCTCGGGAAGAATCTCTTCTCCCGATAAACATTCTGGAACTGAGAGCGATATTCAATGCTCTCAAAGCTTGGCCTCATCTAGCAAAGGCCACATTCATAAGGTTTCAATCAGACAACATGACGACAGTTGCTTATATCAACCATCAGGGGGGAACAAGGAGTTCCCTGGCGATGGAGGAAGTGACCAAGATAATTCAATGGGCGGAGGATCACTCCTGCCACTTGTCTGCAATCCACATCCCAGGAGTGGAAAATTGGGAAGCGGATTTTCTGAGTCGTCAGACATTCCATCCGGGGGAGTGGGAACTCCATCCGGAAATCTTTGCCCAAATAACTCGATTATGGGGCATTCCAGACATGGATCTGATGGCCTCTCGTCAGAACTTCAAGGTTCCTTGTTACGGGTCCAGATCCAGGGATCCCAAGGCGACTCTAGTAGATGCACTAGTAGCACCCTGGACCTTAAACCTAGCTTATGTATTCCCACCGTTTCCTCTCATTCCCAGGCTGGTAGCCAGGATCAATCAGGAGAGGGCTTCGGTGATCTTGATAGCTCCTGCGTGGCCACGCAGGACTTGGTATGCAGACCTGGTGAATATGTCATCGGCTCCACCATGGAAGCTACCTTTGAGACAGGACCTTCTTGTTCAAGGTCCATTCGTACATCCGAATCTGGTTTCCCTCCAACTGACTGCTTGGAGATTGAACGCTTGATTTTATCAAAGCGTGGGTTTTCAGATTCTGTAATAGATACTCTGATTCAGGCTAGAAAGCCTGTATCTAGAAAAATTTACCATAAGATATGGAAAAAATATATCTGTTGGTGTGAATCTAAAGGATTCCCATGGAACAAGGTAAAAATTCCTAAGATTCTATCCTTTCTACAAGAAGGTTTGGAGAAAGGATTATCTGCAAGTTCTCTGAAGGGACAGATCTCTGCTTTATCTGTTTTACTTCACAAAAGGCTGGCAGCTGTGCCAGACGTTCAAGCGTTTGTTCAGGCTCTGGTTAGAATCAAGCCTGTTTACAGACCTTTGACTCCTCCCTGGAGTCTTAATCTAGTTCTTTCAGTTCTTCAAGGGGTTCCGTTTGAACCCTTACATTCCGTAGATATTAAGTTATTATCTTGGAAGGTTTTGTTTTTGGTTGCTATTTCTTCTGCTAGAAGAGTTTCTGAGTTATCTGCTCTGCAGTGTTCTCCGCCCTATCTGGTGTTCCATGCAGATAAGGTGGTTTTGCGTACTAAGCCTGGTTTTCTTCCGAAAGTTGTTTCCAACAAAAATATTAACCAGGAGATAGTTGTACCTTCTTTGTGTCCGAATCCAGTTTCAAAGAAGGAACGTTTGTTACACAATTTGGACGTAGTCCGTGCTCTAAAATTCTATTTAGAGGCCACTAAAGATTTCAGGCAAACATCTTCTTTGTTTGTTGTTTATTCTGGTTAAAGGAGAGGTCAAAAAGCGACTTCTACCTCTCTTTCTTTTTGGCTTAAAAGCATTATCCGATTGGCTTATGAGACTGCCGGACGGCAGCCTCCTGAAAGAATCACAGCTCATTCCACTAGGGCTGTGGCTTCCACATGGGCCTTCAAGAACGAGGCTTCTGTTGACCAGATATGTAAGGCAGCAACTTGGTCTTCACTGCACACTTTTGCCAAATTTTACAAATTTGATACTTTTGCTTCTTCAGAAGCTATTTTTGGGAGAAAGGTTTTGCAAGCCGTGGTGCCTTCCATTTAGGTGACCTGATTTGCTCCCTCCCTTCATCCGTGTCCTAAAGCTTTGGTATTGGTTCCCACAAGTAAGGATGACGCCGTGGACCGGACACACCTATGTTGGAGAAAACAGAATTTATGCTTACCTGATAAATTACTTTCTCCAACGGTGTGTCCGGTCCACGGCCCGCCCTGGTTTTTTTAATCAGGTCTGATGAATTATTTTCTCTAACTACAGTCACCACGGTATCATATGGTTTCTCCTATGCATATTTCCTCCTGTACGTCGGTCGAATGACTGGGGTAGGCGGAGCCTAGGAGGGATCATATGACCAGCTTTGCTGGGCTCTTTGCCATTTCCTGTTGGGGAAGAGAATATCCCACAAGTAAGGATGACGCCGTGGACCGGACACACCGTTGGAGAAAGTAATTTATCAGGTAAGCATAAATTCTGTTTTTTTTAATATGTTGTGGCTTCAAATTACCCCCCCCCCCCCCCGCACACTGCTATTTCATATACACAAATAAACCTGAAAATGTTGATATATTTTATACTCTGCAGCTGGTATAACAGGTCATTGGAAATGCATTAAGGGAAAAACTATTTTACAGTATATTGTCCCTTTAAGCTATCCAATGTACAAATTAATTGCATAATGAAGCATAAATTGATTAAATGATTATTTGAGCAACAAGCATTGAAACAATTTAATAAAAAATGTTAGCTTGGCTTAATTGGCTTAAATTTTAGCTGGGTAGCCAGTAAATTTAGTCGGCTGCTGAACCCACTAAAAAGGCTCTGGGGAGAACACTGAATTACATAACTGGGAATACAGTAAACCATTGCCAGACGCTGTTCTGCTATGCTTTGGCTAAATAATAGTCTATAATAGTTTGTCCTTTTACTGCCATCATGGTGTTTTTGTTTGTTCATTTAGCTTTTTGTTTGGTTTCCAGGCCTATCACGGAGAAGCTATCGGTAATTGGACTTCCTTCTATTTAAGACCTGCATCATAAGGAATAATTTTGTGTGAAACCACAACAAATATGATCACTTCTGAGCTTTCAGTGCTTCAGTAAGTATTTGAAAATAAGATTGTCTGAGTGATAAAGTTACACATTTTGAAGGTCAGAAGCATTTTTTGGTTACATATATAATATGGATTTCAAATTGGATTTTTATATTAGGAATTGTTGCATTGGGAAATGTGTAAATCTTTTTTATAAGCATTTAAATTTTAAAGAACTAGTAAATACAGTAGATTTGCATAATAAACAAATTCATAATTAAAAGTCAATGCAATATTCCTTAGTCTAAACTTTAAATGAGTAGATTTTTTTTTTTCTGACAACTTTTAGTTACGTCTATTTCTTTCACAAAATAATGGTCCACAGCCCTCCATAACATATGGGATATAATTCCCGCCACTAGAACGTCAAGAACCTATACAAGAGCTTTAAA